>NC_045785.1:106656856-106814356 GCF_009873245.2 Balaenoptera musculus | reverse complement strand
TGCCTGGAGTTCAAGGATTTACTAGAATTTATGCCATATTTTAATATAATACCTCTGAGTTTGGGGATATTTCTTTCACTTGATCTTCCAGGCCATACTATCATTTAGTCTCATCCTATCCTAAAATGTATTTATTATAAAATTGTAGTTCAAAAAGCCATGTTCTTAGTTCCAGGAAATATTTGGGGGATGTTCAAATTATTTTTGTGTTCAAACTGTTGTCTATCTCTTCCAGCTATTGTAGTTAGTAAAGGGCTTATTCTGAGTGTTTGTTTATCCTTCCTTCTCTCTGGCTGCTGGTCCCTCATAGGTGTGCTGTTACTTCTCCTGTCTCCTTAAACTAGCTTGTGTTCATCTGCCTTAGGTGATGGAGGATTCACAAGTAGTAGAAAGCATGAGCCTCTGTTCCTGTGGCTCAGTGAGGCAGGGTGTTGTCTGGTTCCAGTGGAGTTACAATGAAGAAGCCTCTCTATCCTCCTTTCCTTAAGCTTTCCCAGTCTTGGGTATGGAAAGAACTCAGTTGCTCCAGTTCAGCAACCCCTCAGCTCATTCTGCTTCACTAGTTGAACCAGCTTTTAAAAATTTTACAGCTGCATATTACTCCATTGTGTGGTTGTGCCATAATTTTCCAGCCCATATCCTAGGTATGAATATTTAGGTAACTTCAGTATTTTGCAATGAAAAATAACGCTCAAATAAATCATGTGTATTTATCCTTTCTTAGGAGACATATATCTTCAGAGTAAATTTCTAGAAGTGGGATTAATAGATCAAAGAGTAAATGAATACATAGCTTTGTTAGATATCCCCCTATAGAGGAATTTGTATTCTCACTAGCAATATAATGATAGTGCCTATTTGCTTATATGTCTCTAAAAAGCTTGCAGTCAAACGTTTGAGTTTTTGCCAATCTGATAAATGAGAAATGGCTTATAAGAAGAGTTTTACGTTTCACTAATCATGAGTGAAGTTGAGTATTTTTTAGGGCCATTGTAATAAAATTCTGGTAAATTGTTTGCTCATCTCTTTTGTCCATTTTTTGTCATTTCTACCCTGATTTTTAAGAGTTCTTTGTATATTAATGATGTCAGTCCTCTATTTAAGAGATGTTATAAATATTTTCTTCCACTTTATCACTTGTGTTCTGATTTTGCTTACAGCATTTTTTATTTGTCAGGGGGGTTTTAAATATTTGAATTTATCAATATTTGATCTCATTTGGATTTTGAGTTATAGTTAGAAAGCCTTTCTCAAAACCCAGCTTAGGGACTTCCCTGGTGGCACAGTGGTTAAGAATCCACCTGCCAGTGAAGGGGACATGGGTTTGATCCCTGGTCCAGGAAGATCCCATATGCCATGGAGCAACTAAGCCTGCACACTGCAACTACTGAGCCCATGCACCACAACTACTGAAGCCTTTGTTCTCTAGGGCCCATTCTCCCCAACAAGAGAAGCCACTGCAATGAGAAGCCCGCCCACTGCAATGAAGAGTAGCCCCTGCTCGCCACAACTAGAGAAAGCCCGTGTGCAGCAATGAAGACCCAATGCAGCCAAAAATAAATAAATAAATATTTTTAAAACAAAAAGAAATTACTAAAAAAAAAAAACCCACACAAGAGGAGCTTCAAGATGGCGGAAGAGTAAGATGCGGAGATCACCTTCCTGCCCACAAATACATCAGAAATACATCTACATGTGGAACTACTCCTACAGAACACCTACTGAATGCTGGCAGAAGACCTCAGACCTCCCAAAAGGCAAGAAACTCCCCCACGTACCTGGGTAGGACAAAAGAAAAAAGAAAAAACAGAGACAAAAGAATAGGGACGGGACCTGCACCTGTGGGAGGGAGCTGTGAAGGAGGAAAGGTTTCCACACACGAGGAAGCCCCTTCATTGGCAGAGACTGTGGGTGGTGGAGTTGGGGAGCCTCAGAGCCACAGAGGAGAGCGCAGCAACAGGGGTGCAGAGGGCAAAGCGGAGAGATTCCTGCACAGAGGATCGGTGCTGACCAGCTCTCACCAGCCCAAGAGTCTTGTCTGGTCACCCGCCGGGACAGGTGGGGACTGGGAGCTAAGGCTGATCACAGGGAGAGGACTGGGATTGGCGGCGTGAACACAGCCTGAAGGGGCTAGTGCGCCACAGCTAGCTGGGAGGGAATCAGGGAAAAAGTCTGGAGCTGCTGAAGAGGCAAGAGACTTTTTCTTGCCTCTTTGTTTCCTGGTGCGCAAGGAGAGGGGATTAAGAGCGCCACTTAAAGGAGCTCCAGAGATGGGCACGAGGCACGGCTATCAGCGCGGACCCCAGATATGGGCATGAGATGCTAAGGCTGCTGCTGCAGCCACCAAGAAGCTTGTGTGCAAGCACAGGTCGCTATCCACACCTCCCCTCCTGGGAGCCTGCGCAACCCGCCACTGCCAGGGTCCCATGATCCAGGGACAACTTCCCCAAGAGAACACACGGCCCACCTCAGGCTGTTGCAACGTCACGCCGACCTCTGCCACCACAGGCTTGCCCTGCATCCCATGCCCCTCCCTCCCAATGGCCTGAGTGAGCCAGAGCTCCTGAATCAGCTGCTCCTTTAACCCCATCCTGTCTGAGCGAAGAACAGACGCCCCCAGATGACCTACACGCAGAGGCGGGTCCAAATCCAAAGCTGAACCCCGGGAGCTGTGCAAACAAAGAAGAGAAAGAGAAATCTCTCCCAGCAGCCTCAGGAGCAGCAGATTAAATCTCCACAATCAACTTCATGTACCCTGCATCTGTGGAATACCTGAAGAGACAACGAATCATCCCAAACTGAGGAGGTGGACTTTGGGAGCAATGATATGTATTTTTTCCTCCCTTTTTCTCTTTTTGTGAGTGTGTATGTGTATACTTCTGTGTGTGGTTTTGTCTGTATAGCTTTGCTTTTACCAGTTGTCCTAGGGTTCTGTCTTTCCTTTTTTTTTTTGAACTTTAAAAAATTTTTTCTTAATAATTATTTTTTATTTTTATTTTAATAACTTCATTTTATTTTATCTTCTTTCTTTCTTTCTTTTTTTCCTCCCTTTTATTCTGAGCCGTGTGGATAACAGGCTCATGGTGCTCCAGCCAGGCATCAGGGCTGTGCCTCTGAGGTGGGAGAGCCAAGTTCAGGAAACTGGTCCACAAGAGACCTCCCAGCTCCACATAATATCAAATGGTGAAAATCTCCCAGAGATCTCCATCTCAACACCAAGACCCAGCTCCACTCCACGAGCAGCAAGCTACAGTGCTGGACACCCTATGCCAAACAACTAGCAAGACAGGAACACAACCCCATCCATTAGCAGAGAGGCTGCCTAAAATCATAATAAGGCCACAGACACCCCAAAACACACCACCAGACGTGTACCTACCCATGAGAAAGACAAGATCCAGCCTCATCCACAAGAACACAGGCACTAGTCCCCTCCACCAGGAAGCCTGCACAACCCACTGAACCAACCTTAGCCACTGGGGACAGACACCAAAAACAACGGGAACTACGAACCTGCAGCCTGTGAAAAGGAGACCCCAAACACAGTAAGTTAAGCAAAGTGAGAAGACAGAGAAACACACAGCAGATGAAGGAGCAAGGCAAAAATCCACCAGGCCTAATAAATGAAGAGGAAATAGGCAGTCTACCTGAAAAAGAATTCAGAATAATGATAGTAAAGATGATCCAAAATCTTGGAAATAGAATGGAGAAAATACAGGAAACATTTAAAGAGGACCTAGAAGAACTAAAGAGCAAACAAACAGTGATGAACAACACAATAAATGAACTTAAAAATTCTCTAGAAGGGATCAATAGCAGAATAACTGAGACAGAAGAACGGATAAGTGACCTGGAAGATAAAATAGTGGAAATAACTACTACAGAGCAGAATAAAGAAAAAAGAATGAAAAGAATTGAGGACAGTCTCAGAGGCCTCTGGGACAACATTAAATGCACAACATTCGAATTATAGGGGTCCCAGAAGAAGAAGAGAAAAAGAAAGGGACTGAGAAAATATTTGAAGAGATTATAGTTGAAAACTTCTCCAATATGGGAAAGGAAATAGTTAATCAAGTCCAGGAAGAACAGAGAGTCCCATACAGGATAAATCCAAGGAGAAACATGCCAAGACACATATTAATCAAACTATCAAAAATTAAATATAAAGAAAACATATTAAAAGCAGCAAGGGAAAAAC
This sequence comes from Balaenoptera musculus, assembly GCF_009873245.2. Taxonomy (NCBI): domain Eukaryota; kingdom Metazoa; phylum Chordata; class Mammalia; order Artiodactyla; family Balaenopteridae; genus Balaenoptera; species Balaenoptera musculus. The sequence goes on along the minus strand of NC_045785.1, from coordinate 106,810,158 downwards.
AACAAATGACACACAAGGGAATCCCCATAAGGTTAACAGTTGATCTTTCAACAGAAACTCTGCAAGCCAGAAGGGAGTGGCAGGACATATTTAAAGTTATGAAGGAGAAAAACCTACAACCAAGATTACTCTACCCAGCTAGGATCTCATTCAGATTTGACAGAGAAATTAAAACCTTTACAGACAAGCAAAAGCTAAGAGAATTCAGCACCACCAAACCAGCTTTACAACAAATGCTAAAGGAACTTCTCTAGGCAGGAAACACAAGAGAAGGAAAAGACCTACAATAACAAACCCAAAACATTTAAGAAAATGGTAATAGGAACATACATATCGATAATTACCTTAAATGTAAATGGATTACATGCTCCAACCAAAAGACATAGATTGGTTGAATGGATACAAAAACAAGACCCGTTATATATGCTGTCTACAAGAGACCCACTTCAGACCTAGGGACACATACAGACTGAAAGTGAGGGGATGGAAAAAGATACTCCATGCAAATGGAAATCAAAAGAAAGCTGGAGTAGCAATTCTCATATCAGACAAAATAGACTTTAAAACAAAGACTATTACCAGAGACAAAGAAGGACACTGCATAATGATCAAGAGATCAATCCAAGAAGAAGATATAACAATTGTAAATATTTATGCACCCAACATAGGAGCACCTCAATACATAAGGCAAATACTAACAGCCATAAAAGGGGAAATCAACAGAAACACAATCATAGTGGGGTACTTTAACACCCCACTTTCAGTAATGGACAGATCATCCAAAATGAAAATAAATAAGGAAACACAAGCCTTAAATGATACATTAAACAAGACAGACTTAATTGATATTTATAGGACATTCCACCCAAAAACAACAGAATACACATTTTTCTCAAGTGCTCATGGAACATTCTCCAGGATAGATCATATCTTGGGTCACAAATCAAGCCTTGGTAAATTTAAGAAAATTGAAATCATATCAAGTATCTTTTCTGACCACAATGCTATGAGACTAGATATCAATTACAGGAAAAAATCTGTAAAAAATACAAACACATGGAGGCTAAACAACATACTACTTAATAACCAAGAGATCACTGAAGAAATCAAAGAAGAAATCAAAAAATACCTAGAAACAAATGACAATGAAAACACAATGACCCAAAACCTATGGGATGCAGGAAAAGCAGTTCTAAGAGGGAAGTTTATAGCAATACAATCCTACCTTAAGAAACAAGAAAGTTCTGAAATACACAACCTAACCTTACACCCAAAGCAATTAGAGAAAGAAGGACAAAAAAAACCCCCAAAGTTAGCAGAAGGAAAGAAATCATAAAGATCAGATCAGAAATAAATGGAAAAGATATGAAGGAAATGATAGCAAAGATCAATAAAACTAAAAGCTGGTTCTTTGAGAAGATAAACAAAATTGATAAACCATTAGCGAGACTCATCAAGAAAAAAAGGGAGAATACTCAAATCAACAGAATTAGAAATGAAAAAGGAGAAGTAACAACTGACACTGCAGAAATACAAACGATCATGAGAGATTACTACAAGTAACTATATGCCAATAAAATGGACGACATGGAAGAAATGGACAAATTCTTAGAAATGCACAACCTTCCGAGACTGAACCAGGAAGAAATAGAAAATATGAACAGACCAATCACAAGCACTGAAATTGAAACTGTGATTAAAAATCTTCCAACAAACAAAAGCCCAGGACCTGGTGGCTTCACAGGCGAATTCTATCAAACATTTAGAGAAGAGCTAACACCTATCCTTCTCAAACTCTTCCAAAATATAGCAGAAGGAGGAACACTCCCAAACTCATTCTACGAGGCCACCATCACCCTGATACCAAAACCAGACAAAGATGTCACAAAGAAAGAAAACTACAGTCCAATATCACTGATGAACATAGATGCAAAAATCCTCAACAAAATACTAGCAAACAGAATCCAACAGCACATTAAAAGGATCATACAACATGATCAAATGGGGTTTATCCCAGGAATGCAAGGATTCTTCAATATACGCAAAGCAATCAATGTGATACACCATATTAACAAACTGAAGGAGAACAACCATATGATCATCTCAATAGATGCAGAGAAAGCTTTCGACAAAATTCAACACCCATTTACCATAAAAACCCTCCAGAAAGCAGGCATAGAGGGAACTTTCCTCAACATAATAAAGGCCATATATGACAAACCCACAGCCAACATCGTCTTCAGTGGTGAAAAACTGAAACCATTTCCACTAAGATCAGGAACAAGACAAGGTTGTCCACTCTCACCAATATTATTCAACATAGTTTTGGAAGTTTTAGCCACAGCAATCAGAGGAGAAAAAGAAATAAAAGGAATCCAAATCGGAAAAGAAGAAGTAAAGCTGTCACTGTTTGCAGATGACATGATACTATACATAGAGAATCCTAAGGATGCTAGCAGACATCTACTAGAGCTAATCAATGAATTTGGTAAAGTAGCAGGATACAAAATTAACACAGAAATCTCTTGCATTCCTATACACTAATGATGCAAAATCTGAAAACGAAATTAAGAAAACACTCCCATTTACCATTGCAACTAAAAGAATAAAATACCTAGGAATAAACCTACCTAAGTAGACAAAATACCTGTATGCAGAAAATTATAAGACACTGATGAACGAAAAAGATGATACAAATCGATGGAGAGATATAGCATGTTCTTGGATTGGAAGAATCAACATTGTGAAAATGACTCTACTACCCAAAGCAATCTACAGATTCAATGCAATCCCTATCAAACTACCACCAGCATTTTTCACAGAACTAGAATAAAAAATTTCACAAGTTACATGGAAACACAAAAGACCCCGAATAGCCAAAGCAATACTGAGAAAGAAAAATGCAGCTGGAGGAATCAGGCTCCCTGACTTCAGACTATACTACAAAGCTACAGTAATCAAGACAGTATGGTACTGGCACAAAAACAGAAATATAGATCAATGGAACAGGATAGAAAGCCCAGAGATAAACCCATGCTCATATGATCACCTTATCTTTGATAAAGGAGGCAAGAATATACAGTGGAGAAAAGACAGCCTCTTCAATAAGTGGTGCTGGGAAAACTGGACAGCTACATGTAAAAGAATGAAATTAGAACACTCCCTAACACCATACACAAAAATAAACTCAAAATGGATTAAAGACCTAAATGTAAGGCCAGACACTATAAAACTCTTAGAGGATAACATAGGCAGAACACTCTATGACATAAATCACAGCAAGATCCTTTTTGACCCACCTCCTAGACAAATGGAAATAAAAACAAAAATAAACAAATGGGACCTAATGAAACTTAGAAGCTTTTGCACAGCAAAGGAAACCATAAACAAGATGAAATGACAACCCTCAGAATGGGAGAAAATATTTGCAAATGAAGCAACTGACAAATGATTAATCTCCAAAATTTACAAGCAGCTCATGCAGCTCAATAACAAAAAAACAAACAACCCAATCCAAAAATGGGCAGAAGACCTAAATAGACATTTCTCCAAAGAAGATATCCAGATTGTCAACAAACACATGAAAGAATGCTCAACATCATTAATCATTAGAGAAATGCAAATCAAAACTACAATGAGATATCATCTCACACCGGTCAGAATGGCCATCATCAAAAAATCTACAAACAATAAATGCTGGAGAGGGTGTGGAGAAAAGAGAACCCTCTTGCACTCTTGGTGGGCATGTAAATTGATACAGCCACTGTGGAGAACAGTATGGAGGTTCTTTAAAAAACTAAAAATAGAACTACCATACGACCCAGCAATCCCACTACTGGGCATATACCCTGAGAAAACCATAATTCAAAAAGAGTCATGTACCACAATGTTCATTGCAGCTCCATTTACAATAGCCAGGTCATGGACGCAACCTAAGTGTCCATCAACAGATGAATGGATAAAAAAGATGTGGCACATATGTACAATGGAATATTACTCAGCCATAAAATAAAATGAAATTGTGTTATTTGTAGTGAGGTGGATGGACCTAGAGTCTGTCATACAGAGTGAAGTAAGTCAGAATGAGAAAAATAAATATCATATGCTAACACATATACATGGAATCTAAAATAAAAAAGGTCATGTAGAACTTAGGGACAAGATGGGAATAAAGACACAGACCTACTAGAGAATGGACTTGAGGACACGGGGAAGGGGAAGGTTAAGCTGGGACGAAGTGAGAGTGACATGGACATATATACACTACCAAACGTAAAATAGATAGCTAGTGGGAAGCAGCCGCATAACACAGGGAGATCAGCTCGGTGCTTTGTGACCACCTAGAGGGGTGGGAAAGGGAGGGTGGGAGGGAGACGCAAGAGGGAGGAGATATGGGGATATATGTATATGTATAGCGGATTCACTTTGTTATAAAGCAGAAACTAACACACCATTGTAAAGCAATTATACTACAATAAAGATGTTTAAAAAAAAAAACCCACACAGCTTATAGAGGCATTCTCTCACTTTTTTCTAGTATTTATATTTTTTCATTGTTTTTGTCCAGTTTTATTAAGATGTAATTGATATACAGCACTATAAAAATCTGAGGTGTTCAGCATAATGATTTGACTTACATACATCATGAAATTTTAATCACAGTAAATTTAGTGGACATCCATCATCTCATATAGATACAAAATTAAAGAAATAGGAAAAGTTTTCCTTGTGATGAGAACTCTTAGGATGTACTCTCTTAACAACTTTCATGTATAACATACAGCAGTGTTAATCTTATTTCTCATGTTGTACATTACACCCATAGTACTTATCTTGTAACAGAAAGTTTGTATCTTTTGACCCCCTTCATCCTATTCCCCGTTCCCTGTCCCCCCTCCCCCACCTCTGGTAACCACAAATCTGATCTCTTTTTATATGAGTTTGTTTGTTTGTTTTTGAAGTATAAGTGACCTACACCACTATATTAGTTCCTGTTACACAATATAGTGATTCTATATTTCTATACATTTCAAAATGATCACAATGATTTGTCACCATACAAAGATATTACACATTTATTGACTATATTCCACACACTGTACATTTCGTACTCGTGACTCATTTATTTTGCAACTGGGACTTTGTACCTCTTAACCTCCCTCAACTATTTCTTTCCTTCCATCACCACACCCCACCCCACCTCTGGCAAACCGCTGTTTGTTCTCTGTATCTATAACTGTTTCTGTTTTGTTATGTTTGTTCATTTGTTTTGTATTTTAGATTCCACATGTAAGTGAAATCATACAGTATTTGTTTTTCTCATCTAGATCTGATTCATTTGTTATTTTTTCCTGTGTATTGTGTGAGGTATGTTCCAATTTTATCTTCCTCCAAATGGTTATCTGGTTGTCCCAATACTATTTATTATAAATTCCATCATTTCCAGTAAGTTGAGATTCCACTGTAATCATACTAATTTTCATTACATTTTTAGGACTTCGTTTTGGACTTTCAATTCTATTCTGTCTGTCAATCAATGTAACAGTAGGACACATTTATTCATAGAGACTTTATCCTATACTTTTAAATCTGCTTTTCTTATTTAGGCTTTCTTCACTAAATACTGTGAAATTTAGTATGAAACTCTTGGGAAACAATGTGGTATTTTTATTTGGATTGCATTAAATATATAAATAAGGGGAAACTAAGGTCATTGTAATATTGACTTATTCAAGTATCTTATTCAATGTGTTTACATTGGTTCAAATATGCTTTTGTATCTTTTAGGGGTATTTTAAAGTTTTCCTTGTATAGGTTTTGCTCATTTCGTGTTGATTTTATTCTTAAGTATTTTATTTTTATTGTTGCAATTTTATTTGTTTTTTATTAAAGTATAGTTGGTTTACAATATTGTGTTAGTTTCAGGTGTAAAGTAAAGTGATTCAGCTATATATTTTTTCAGATTATTTTCCATTATAGGTTATTACAAGATATTGGATATAGTTCCCTGTGCTGTACAGTAAATCCTTGTTGCTTATCTACCTTATGTATAGTAGTTTTTATGTTAATCCCATACTCCTAATTTATCTCTCTCCTCTATCCCTTTCCCTTTTGGTAACCAGAAGTTTGTTTTCTATGTCTGTAAGTCTGTTTCTGTTTTCTATATGGATTCATTTGTATTATTTTTTACATTCCACATATAAGTGATATCATATTTGTCTTTCTGTGTCTGACTTACTTCATTTAGTATGATATTCTCTATGTCCATCCATGTTGCAGCAAATGGTAATATTTCATTCTTTTTTATGGCTGAGTAATATTACATCGTGTGATATATATATTACATCTTCTTAAACCAATCATCTGTTGATGGGCACTTGGGTTTTTTTCCCATGTATTGACTATTGTAAATAGTGCTGCTATGAACATTGGGGTGAGTGTATCTTTTAAAATTAGAGTTTTCATCTTTTCTGGATCTATGCCCAGGAGTGGGATCATAGGATCATATGGTAACTCTATTATTAGTTTTGTAAGGACCCTCCATACTGTTTTCCATAGTGGCTGTACCAGTTTACATTCCCACCAGCAGTGTAGTGGGGTTCTGTTTTCTCCACACCCTCTCCAGCATTTATTATTTGTAGACTTTCTGATGATAGCCATTCTGAGTGGTGTGAGGAGATACCTCACTGTGGTTCTGATTTGCATTTCTCTAATAATTAGCGATGTTGAGCATTTTTCATGTGCCTGCTGGCCATCCATATGGCTTCTTTGGAGAAATATCTATTTAGGTCTTCTGCTCATTTTCTGATTGAGTCGTTTATTTTTTGATATTGAGTTGTATGAGCTGTTTGTATATTTTTGAAATTAAGTCCTTGTTGGTCGCATCATTTGCAAATATTTTCTCCCAGTCCATAGGCTGTCTTTTCATTTTGTTTATGGTTTCCTTTGCTGTGTCAAAGCTTTTAAGTTTGATTAGGTCCCATTTATTTCTATTTACTTTTATTTCTATTGCCTTGGTAGACTGACCTAAGAAAACTTTGGTACAATTTATGTCCTAGAATGCTTTGCCTATGTTCTCTTCTAGGAGTTTTATGGTATCATGTCTATATATGTCTTTAAGCCATTTTGAGTTTATTTTTCTGTATGGTGTGAGAGTGCTCTAACTTCATTGATTTACATGTGGCTGTCCAGCTTTCCCAACACCACTTGCTAAAGAGATTGTCATTCCCCCATTGTATATTCTTGCCTCCTTTGTCAAAGATTACTTGACTGTAGGTGTGTGGATTTATTTCTGGGCTCTCTATTCTGTCCCATTGATCTATATGTCAGTTTTTGTGCCAAAACCACACTGTTTTGACAACTGTATCTTTGTAGTATTGTCTGAAGTCTGGAAGGTTATGCCTCCAGCTTTGTTCTTTTTCTTCACAATTGCTTTGGCAATTCTGGGTCTTTTATCATTCCATATAAATTTTAGGATTATTTGTTCTAGTTCTGTGAAAAATGTCATGGGTATTTTGATAAGGATCACATTAAATCTGTAGACTGCTTTGGGTAGTATGGCCATTTTAATGATATTAATTCTTCCAATCTAAGAGCATGGGATATCTTTCCATTTCTTTGAGTGATATTCACTTTCCTTTATCAATGTTTTATACTTTCCAGTGTATAGGTATTTTTTGTTAGAATTTTAAATGTGTTCTTCTTCCTTGATGATTTCTAATCATATATCATTTGTATGTATGAAGACTATTGAATTTGTATGTTAAATTTTTATATATTGCTACTTTACTGGGGGTTTTTACTTTTTAATTGCCTGAGTTTATAATTGATTATTTTGTTAAACTCTCATATCACCTTTTAACATAGTCTAACATCATCTTTCCAATTCTTATGTCTCTAACTGTTTTCTCTTTCTAGTTACATTGGCTAAAACCTCCAGGACAATGTTAAATAGTAGAGGAGATAATAGGTATCTTTCTTGGTTCTTGACCTTAGTAGAAATGGCTTTAGTGTTTTCCCATTTAGTAAAATATTGGCTGTAGGAGTAAGGTGTATATATTTTATCATGTTTAGGCTGTATCCATCAATTCCTAATTTGAGTATTTTAAAAAATCAAAATGATTAGTGAAGTTTGTTAAAGACTTTTGTGGCATCTATGGTGATAATCTTATGCTTTTTTCCCCTTTTGATATGTTAATACAGAGAAAATTACCTCAGTTTATGCCATATATATGTAATTTGGTATAGTGAATCTTATTTCATGTGACTTAAGTTTCTCTTTTCTTTTTTTTTAAAGTTTGGCATTAATGAAGCATAATTGACATATAAAACTATGATATATATCTAGATAGATATAGCAAGAGAAACAATTTAAAACTGTAGTGTAAGTACAAAACAGTTAATGACAGTTATATTTGTCTTATACCTTTTATCACTGTGAGGTACTTTTCTTTGATGCTTTCTCTGAATTCTATTTTGTTTAAAATTAACATTTGCCAATCCTGATTCTTGCTGTTAGTATTCCTTTGGCATGTATTTTCCATATATTATTATTTTATTATAATAAGGGAAGTAGTTTGCCATTTAATACAGTGTTGTTCAGCACCTGTGCAATTCTTGCTGGGTGACAACCCAAATGTTAGTTGACTTATTTCCAAGTATGTGCAAACCATATTATGATTCTGGGATCAAATTTATGAGTGAGCTAGATATTTCATTTTCATCATACCTACTATCTCAATTGTTAAAATGAAATGGCTGTTTTCTCATTGTTTGTATTAGTTAATTTTTTTTAATTAATTTAATTTATTTATTTTCATTGTGTTGGGTCTTCCTTGTTGTGTGCAGGCTTTCTCTAGTTGCAGCGAGCGGGGTCTCCTCTTCATTGTGGTGCACAGGCTTCTCATTGTGGTGGCTTCTCTTGTTGCAGAGCATGGGCTCTAGGCACGTGGGCTTCAGTAGTTGTGGTGCACGGGCTCAGTAGTTGTAGCTTGCGGGGCTCTAGAGTGCAGGCTCAGTAGTTGTGCCACACAGGCTTATTTGCTCCGCGGCATGTGGGATCTTCCCAAACCAGGGATTGAACCCCTGTCCAGTGGCAGGTGGATTCTTAACCACTGTGCCACCAGGGAAGTCCTGTATTATTTAATTTTTGATGTATAACAAATAACCACAAACTCTAAGTGGTCTACAGCAATAAGCATTTATTTCACTCATGGATCTGCAAGTCCTCTGCTTTAGCTGAGGGAGCCCTGCTTCTCACTAAGTTCTGCAGGTCAGCCAGGTATAGCTTTGCTTCATATGTGTTCCACTAAGGTATAGGCTAACAGGATTACAGCTACTCATTGGAAGATCACAGGGTGATAGCACAGGGAAAGAGGGCGACTAGAAAGAATTGAGGTCTCAAGACTGAGGCTCAGAATGGCAGACTGTCACCTCTACCCACATTCCATTTATCGAAGCAGGTAATATAGCCAACCCAAAGTCCAGGGGTGAGGATGTGGATACTGTGAAGGGTAAGCATTGACACCAGTAATTTAACCTACTACATTTACCATTTACTTTTGGTTCTATTTTTTTGTCAGGGATTTTTTTTCTTTGTTACATTTACGTATCTCTATACAAGACTATAAAAATAAATCGTATATTCTATTTAACTCCCCATCACCCATCTATTGAGACAGCTAATATATTTAATCTTATTCCAGGTGAATAACGTTTATCCTTTTTTTTTTCTTTTAAATTTTGGCTTTATTGAGGTATAATTGATATATAAAACTGTAAGATATTTTAAGTGTATATTGTGGTGATTTGATATATGCATACATTATGAAAGGATTCCCTCCAACTAGTTAATTAACACAACCAATACCTCACATATTTATCTTTTTTTTCCTTTTGGTGAGAACATTTAAATTCTACTCTCTTAGCAAATTTTGATTATATAATACAGTGTTATCAACTATAGTCACCATGTTTACATGAGATCTTCAGACCTTATTCATCTTGTAGCTGAAAGTTTGTACCCATTTACCAACCTCTCCCTATTTCTCCCAGCCTCCATCCCTGGCATCCATTTTTCTACTCTCTGAATTTGAGGGTTTTTTTCTTTTAAGATTCCACATATAAGTAATACATGCAGTATTAGTTTTTCTCTGTCAGGCTTATTTCACTCACCATAATGCCCTCACAGTCCATCCATGTTGTTGCAAATGTCAAGACTCCCTATTTTCCTCTTTGATATTTTGTATTTAAAAATATAACCAGAAATGGATCGCTAGGCCATATGGTAATTTTATTTTTAATTTTTTGAGGAACATCCATATTGTTTTCCACAGTAGCTGTACCAGTTTACATTCCCACCAACAGTGCACAAGGATTCCCTGTTCTCCACACTCTCCAACACTTGTTATCTCTTGTCTTCTTGATGGTAGCCATTCTAACAGATGTAGGTGATATCTCACTGTGGTTTTGATTTGTGTTTCCCTGATGATTAGTGATGTTGATCACTTTTGCATCAACCACTTAGCCATTTGTATGTATTCTTTGGAAAACTGTTTATTCAGTTTCACTGCCTACTTTTTAATTGTATTGTTTGTGGTTTTTTTGTATTGAGTTGTATGAATTTTTAAAATATTTTTTTGATATTAACCCCTCATCAGATATATGATTTGCAAAAACTTTCCCCTACTCTCTAGGTTCCTTTATCATTTTGTTGATGATTTCCTGTACAGAAGCTTTTTAGTTTGATGTAGTCTCACTTATTTACTTTTGCTTTTGTTGCCTTTGTTTTTGGTGCCAACAGTCTCTATTCTGTTCCATCATCCTATGCATCTGTTTTCCTGTCAATATCATACTCTTTTGATTACTATAGATTTGTAATATAGTTTGAAATCAGGAAGTGTGATGCTTCCAGCTTTGTTCTTCCTATGATTGCTTTAGTTATTCACTTATTTAGTTATTTGTGGTTCCATGCAAATTTAAGGATTATTTTTCTATTTCTGTGGAAAAATGTCATTGTAATTTTCACACAGATTGCGTCAAAACTGTAAATTGCTTTGGGCTATATAATCATTGTAATAATGTTAAATTTTCCAACCCATGAGCACAGAATATCTTCCCATTTATTTGTGTCTTCTTCAATTTCTTTCATCAATGTCTTATAGTTTTCAGTGTACAGGTCTTTCACCTCCTTGGTTAAATTTATTCCCAGGTATTTTACTCTTTTTGATGCAATTGTAAATGGGTATGTTTTCTTTATTTCTCTTTCTGAGCGTTTATCAGTGTATAGAAATACAATAGATTTTTGTATATTGATTTTGTATCCTGCAACTTTACTGAATTTGTTTATTAGTTCTGTGTTTTGGTGGAGTCTTTAGGGTTTCCTGTATATAAGATCATGTCATCTGCAAATAGAGACAGTTTTACTTTTTCCTTTCCAATTTGGATGGCTTTTATTTCTTTTTCTTGCTTACACACTCTGGCAAGGACTTCCAATACTATGTTGAATAAAAGTGGCAAATTGGGCATCCTTGTCCATCTCCTTATCTTAGTGGAAAAGCTTTCAGCTTTTAAACATTGAGATTGATGTTAGCTGTGGGCTTATCATGTGTGGCTTTTCTTTTAACTTTTTATTTTATATTGGAGTATAGTTGATTAACAATGTTGTGTTAGTTTCAGGTGTACAGCAAAGTGATTCAGTTATACATATACATGTATATATTCTTTTTCAAACTCTTTTCCCATTTAGGTTGTTACATAATATTGAGCAGAGTTCCTTATGCTATACAGTAGGTCCATTTAAAATATAGCAGTGTGTACATGTCAATCCCAAACTCTCTAACTATCCCTTTCCCCCACCCTTCCCCCCGGTAACCGTAAGTTCCTTCTCTAAGTCTGTGAGTCTGTTTCTGTTTTGTAAATAAGTTCATTTGTATCATTTCTTTTTAGATTCCAAATATAAGCAATATCATACGATATTTCTTTCTCTGTCTGGCTTACTTCACTCAGTATGACAGTCTCTAGGTCCATCCATGTTGCTGCAAATGGCATTATTTCATTCTATTCAATGGCTGAGTAGTATTCCATTGTATATATGTACCACATCTTCTTTATCCATTCCTCTGTCGATGGACATTTAGGTTGCTTCCATGTCTTGGCTATTGTAAACAGTGCTGCAATGAACATTGGTGTGCATGTATCCTTTCAGATCATGTTTTTCTCCAGATATATGCCCAGGAGCAGGATTGCAGGATCGTATCATAGTTCTATTTTTAGTTTTTTAAGGAACCTCCATACTGTTCTCTATAGTGGCTGTACCAATTTACATTCTTACCAGTGTAGGAGGGTTCTCAGCATTTACTGTTTGTGGATTTTTTGATGATAGCCATTTTGACTGGTGTGAGGTGATATCTCACTGTAGTTTTGATTTGCATTTCTCTAATAATTAGAGAAATAATTATTAAATAATTATTGGAGAAATGCAAATCAAAACTACGAGATATGTGACTTTTTATGCTGAAGTATGTTCCCCCATACCCACTTTGTTGAGAGTTTGGTTTTTTTTTTTAAAGTCTTTATTGAATTTGTTACAGTATTGCTTCTGTTTTATGTTTTGGTTTTTTGGCCCTGAGGCATATGGGATCTTAGCTCCCCAACCAGCGATCGAACCTGCACCCCCTGCATTGGAGGTGAAGTCTTAACCACTGGACCGCCAGGGAAGTCCCTGAGAGTTTTTATCATGAATAGATTTGAATTTTGGCAAATGCTTTTTCTGCATCTATTGAGATGATCATACAGTTTTTACCCTTCGTTTTGTTAATATGGTATATTGCATTGATTCAACATCTACCATTCAATTGTTCTTGCGTTGCCTGGAATAAATCTCACTTCATCATTGTGTAAGATTTTTTTAATGTATTTTTGAATTTGTTTTGCTAATATTTTGTTGAGGATTTTTGCATCTATGTTAATCAGGGATATTGACCTGTAATTTTCTTTCCTTGTGGTGTCCTTGTCTGGTTTTTGTATCAAGATAGTACTGGCCTCATAAAATGAGTTTGAAAGTGTTCCCTCGTCTTTTATTTTTGGAAGAGTTTGAGAAGGATTGATGTTAATTCTTCTTTATAAGTTTGGTAGGGGCTTCCCTAGTGGCGCAGTGGTTGAGAATCTGCCTGCTAATGCAAGGGACACGGGTTCGAGCCCTGGTCTGGGAAGATCCCACATGCCGCGGAGCAACTGGGCCCGTGAGCCACAACTACTGAGCCTGCGCGTCTGGAGCCTATGCTCCGCAACAAGAGAGGCCACGATAGTGGGAGGCCCGCGCACCGCAATGAAGAGTGGCCCCCACTTGCCGCAACTAGAGAAAGCCCTAGCACAGAAACATAGACCCAACATAGCAATCAATCAATCAATCAATAAAATAAATCTTTAAAAAAAAAATTTTGGTAGAATTTGCCAGTGAGGCTATCAGGTCCTGGACTTTTCTTTGTTAGGAGGTTTTTAATTACTGTTTAATCTTCTTACTAACAATTGGTCTGTTCAGATTTTCTGTTTCCTCATGATTCAGTCTTGGTAGGTTATACACTTCTAGGAATTTACTATTTTTTCTAAGTTGTCCAATTTTTTGATGTATAGTTTTCATAGTATTCTCTTATCCTTTGTATTTATGTGATTATCAGTTGTAATGTATCCTCTGTCTTTGTAATTTCACTTGAGTTCTCTTTCTTGGTGTATCTAACTAAAGGTTTGTTTCTTTGGTTTTGGGTTTTTGTTGTTTTTTTTAAAAAAAGCTCTTAGTTTCATTCATCTTTTTTATTTTCTTTTTAGTCTCTATTTTATATATTTCCACTCCAGTCTTTAGTTCCTTCTTTCCACTAATGTGTTTAATTAGAAGATTACCCCTAAGGCCACAGCTGTGAAGATAAGCTAATTGGCTCCTTTCACAGGAAGGCTGTGGGTTCATCTTACTGGCAGCTGGTTAAGAACTCTTTCTCCATTTGTTACAGTTCTATGGGACCCCTGAATATAAGACTCACTGCCACAAGACCCAGGTAATTGAGAGGTGTCCCCTCTGCCTGATAAATCAGCCCCAGTCAGGGCCTTCTGGGGGGATGGGTAGCACTGGGAAAGTTTCTCTTCCTGCTTCCCTTGTGACCACACTCATACACAGTTGACTCAAACACGAGTTTCAACTATGTGGGTCCACTTACTTATATGTGGATTTTTAAAATAGTAAATACAACAGTACTACATGATCCGAGACCTGTTGAATCCATGGATGTGGAACAGCAGATACAGAGGAACCACAAGTGTATGGAGGGCTAACTATAAGTTCTACACGGGCTTTCGACTGCACAGAGGGTGGCTGCCCCTAACCCCCACATTGTTCAAAGGCCAATTGTATTTTATTCCTTTTTCCCCAGTGGTGTATTGTATTCTCCCTTCAGGAGGGCTGGACTCTGCAGGTTCTCTCTCGTGGGTGAGTAACTGGCCACTTCAGCACTCACCTAATTCTTGCTCAACAGTAGCAAGAGGCGTCCAGGAAGTCTCACTGGCTCTGCTGGTTCCACAGTTTGTATGGAGGTATGTCCGTCTGCTACTGGCTGAACTGGTGGGCAAGATTCCCCTTGGATCCCTTGGGGAAAGGTACAAGATCTGGAAACCCTCATAGAGGCGACCTTGTTCATTATGGATGTCCAATTTGTTGATTAATGAGGGGGATTAAAAAAGAGGAATATCTTATGCTGCCACATGTTGATGTCCCTTTCCAACTTATAATCTAAATAAGTAGAGAGTTTCTCTTTACTAACTGGTGTGGAAGTTTTTCAGTGTTAACCAGTGGTGCTCTTGTACATTGAATATTAGCTGAGAATCAGCACCTTTGCTCCCACCTGTTATATGCCAGAAATGTCAGATAAACTGATAAAATGTGTAGAAAAATTTGGTGTCTTTGGAAAGATTCACTAAAGATGAGTCACCAAAAAATTGATGTCAAATTACATTTGGACAAGATAATTGTAAAAGGTTGAGGAAAAAATCATTTTAAAATATGTAGGACAATGCACTCAGTTGGCAGATAAGTCTTAAGTTCTTTTACTTGCTAAGTTATGAGAATAGATTTTTAATACTAATCTGTTAACTACAAAGTCAGTTGTGTTTTTTTCTCTTTTTTTTTTTAAACATCTTTATTGAAGTATAATTGCCTTACAATGGTGTGTTAGCTTCTGCTTTATAACAAAGTGAATCAGTTATACATATACAATATGTTCCCATTTCTCTTCCCTCTTGCATCTCCCTCCCTCCCACCCTCCCCATCCCACCCCTCTAGGTGGTCACAAAGCACCAAGCTGATCTCCCTGTGCTATGCGACTGCTTCCCACTAGCTATCTATTTTACATTTGGTAGTGTATATATGTCCATGACACTCTCTTACCCTGTCACATCTCACCCCACACCCTCCCCATATCCTCAAGTCCATTCTCTAGTAGGTCTGTGTCTTTATTCCCGTCTTGCCACTAGGTTCTTCATGACCTTTTTTTTTTTTTTTCCTTAGATTCTGTATATATGTGTTAGCATACTGTATTTGTTTTTCTCTTTCTGACTTACTTCACTCTGTATGACAGACTCTAACTCCATCCACCTCATTACAAATACCTCCATTTCATTTCTTTTTATGGCTGAGTAATATTCCATTGTATATATGTGCCACATCTTCTTTATCCATTCATCTGTCGATGGACATTTAGGTTGCTTCCATGTCCTGGCTATTGTAAATAGAGCTGCAATGAACATTTTGGTACATGACTCTTTTTTTTTTTTTTTTTTAAACAACTTTATTGAAGTATAATTGCCTTACAATGGTGTGTTAGCTTCTGCTTTATAACAAAGTTAATCAGTTATACATATACAATATGTTCCCATATCTCTTCCCTCTTGCATCTCCCTCCCTCCCACCCTCCCCATCCCACCCCTCTAGGTGGTCACAAAGCACCGAGCTGATCTCCCTGTGCTATGCAGCTGCTTCCCACTAGCTATCTATTTTACATTTGGTAGTGTATATATGTCCATGACACTCTCTCACCCTGTCACATCTCACCCCACCCCCTCCCCATATCCTCAAGTCCATTCTCTAGTAGGTCTGTGTCTTTATTCCCGTCTTGCCACTAGGTTCTTCATGGCTTTTTTTTTTTCCTTAGATTCCGTATATATGTGTTAGCATACTGTATTTGTTTTTCTCTTTCTGACTTACTTCACTCTGTATGACAGACTCTAACTCCATCCACCTCATTCCAAATACCTCCATTTCATTTCTTTTTATGGCTGAGTAATATTCCATTGTATATATGTGTCACATCTTCTTTATCCATTCATCTGTCGATGGACATTTAGGTTGCTTCCATGTCCTGGCTATTGTAAATAGAGCTGCAATGAACATTTTGGTACATGACTCTTTTTGACCTATGGTTTTCTCAGGGTCTATGCCCAGTAGTGGGATTGCTGGGTCGTATGGTAGTTCTATTTGTAGTTTTTTAAGGAACCTCCATACTGTTCTCCATAGTGGCTGTATCAATTTACATTCCCACCAACAGTGCAAGAGTGTTCCCTTTCCTCCACACCCTCTCCAGCATTTATTGTTTCTAGATTTTTTGATGATGGCCATTCTGACCGGTGTGAGATGATATCTCATTGTAGTTTTGATTTGCATTTCTCTAATGATTAATGATGTTGAGCATTCTTTCATGTGTCTGTAGGCCATCTGTATATCTTCTTTGGAGAAATGTCTATTTAGGTCTTCTGCCCATTTTTGGATTGGGTTGTTCGTTTTTTTGTTATTGAGCTGTATCAGCTGCTTGTAAATCTTGGAGATTAATCCTTTGTCAGTTGCTTCATTTGCAAATATTTTCTCCCATTCTGATGGTTGTCTTTTGGTCTTGTTTATGGTTTCCTTTGCTGTGCAAAAGCTTTTAAGTTTCATTAGGTCCCATTTGTTTATTTGTGTTCTTATTTCCATTTCTCTGGGAGCTGGGTCAAAAAGAATCTTGCTGTGATGTATGTCATAGAGTGTTCTGCCTATGTTTTCCTCTAAGAGTTTGATAGTGTCTGCCCTTACACTTAGGTCTTTAATCCATTTTGAGTTAATTTTTGTGCATGGTGTCAGGGAGTGTTCTAATTTCATACTTTTACATGTAGCTGTCCAATTTTCCCAGCACCACTTATTGAAGAGGCTGTCTTTTCTCCACTGTATATGCTTGCCTCCTCCTTTATCAAAGATAAGGTGACCATATGTGTGTGGGTTTATCTCTGGGCTTTCTATCCTGTTTCATTGATCTATATTTCTGTTTTTGTGCCAGTACCAAACTGTCTTGATTACTGAAGCTTTGTAATATAGTCTGAAGTCAGGGAGCCTGATTCCCCCAGCTCCATTTTTCGTTCTCAAGATTGCTTTGGCTATTCGGGGTCTTTTGTGTTTCCATACAAATTGTGAAATTTTTTGTTCTAGTTCTGTGAAAAATGCCAGTGGTAGTTTGATAGGGATTGCATTGAATCTGTAGATTGCTTTGGGTAGTAGAGTCATTTTCACAATGTTGATTCTTCCAATCAAGGAACATGGTATATCTCTCCATCTATTTGTATCATCTTTAATTTCTTTCATCAGTGTCTTATAATTTTCTGTATACAGGTCTTTTGTCTCCTTAGGTAGGTTTATTCCTAGATATTTTATTCTTTTTGTTGCAATGGTAAACGGGAGTGTTTTCTTAATTTCACTTTCAGATTTTTCGTCATTAGTGTATAGAAATGCAAGAGATTTCTGTGCATTAATTTTGTATCCTGCTACTTTACCAAATTCATTGATTAGCTCTAGGAGTTTTCTGGTAGCATCATTAGGATTCTCTATGTATAGTATCATGTCATCTGCAAATAGTGACAGCTTTACTTCTTCTTTTCCGATTTGGATTCCTTTTATTTCTTTGTCTTCTCTGATTGCTGTGGCTAACACTTCCAAAACTATGTTGAATAATAGTGGTGAGAGTGGGCAACCTTGTCTTCTTCCTGATCTTAGTGGAAATGGTTTCAGTTTTTCACCATTGAGGACGATGTTGGCTGTGGGTTTGTCATATATGGCCTTTATTATGTTGAGGAAAGTTCCCTCTATTCCTACTTTCTGCAGGGCTTTTATCATAAATGGGTGTTGAATTTTGTCGAAAGCTTTCTCTGCATCTATTGAGATGATCATATGGTTTTTCTCCTTCAATTTGTTAATATGGTGTATCACATTGATTGATTTGCGTATGTTGAAGAATCCTTGCATTCCTGGGATAAACCCCACTTGATCATGGTGTATGATCCTTTTAATGTGCTGTTGGATTCTGTTTGCTAGTATTTTGTTGAGGATTTTTGCATCTATGTTCATCAGTGATATTGGCCTGTAGTTTTCTTTCTTTGTGACATCTTTGTCTGGTTTTGGTATCAGGGTGATGGTGGCCTCGTAGAATGAGTTTGGGAGTGTTCCTCCCTCTGCAATATTTTGGAAGAGTTTGAGAAGGATAGGTGTTAGCTCTTCTCTAAATTTTTGATAGAATTCGCCTGTGAAGCCATCTGGTCCTGGGCTTTTGTTTGTTGGAAGGTTTTTAATCACAGTTTCAATTTCAGTGCTTGTGATTGGTCTGTTCATATTTTCTATTTCTTCCTGGTTCAGTCTCGGCAGTTTGTGCATTTCTAAGAATCTGTCCATTTCTTCCAGGTTGTCCATTTTATTGGCATAGAGTTGCTTGTAGTAATCTCTCATGATCGTTTGTATTTCTGCAGTGTCAGTTGTTACTTCTCCTTTTTCATTTCTAATTCTATTGATTTGAGTCTTCTCCCTTTTTCTCTTGATGAGTCTGGCTAATGGTTTATCAATTTTGTTTTTCTTCTCAAAGAACCAGCTTTTAGTT
Organism: Balaenoptera musculus; assembly: GCF_009873245.2. Lineage (NCBI taxonomy): Eukaryota > Metazoa > Chordata > Mammalia > Artiodactyla > Balaenopteridae > Balaenoptera > Balaenoptera musculus. The sequence goes on along the minus strand of NC_045785.1, from coordinate 106,791,226 downwards.
TCATTGATTTTTGCTATTGTTTCCTTCATTTCTTTTTCATTTATTTCTGACCTAATCTTTATGATTTCTTTCCTTCTGCTGGCTTTGGGGGTTTTTTGTTCTTCTTTCTCTAATTGCTTTAGGTGCAAGGTTAGGTTGTTTATTCGAGATGTTTCCTGTTTCTTGAGGTAGGCTTGTATTGCTATAAACTTCTCTCTTAGCACTGCTTTTGCTGCGTCCCATAGGTTTTGGGTCGTCGTATCTCCATTGTCATTTGTTTCTAGGTATTTTTTGATTTCCCCTTTGATTTCTTCAGTGATCACTTCGTTATTAAGTAGTGTATTGTGTAGCCTCCATGTGTTTGTATTTTTTACAGATCTTTTCCTGTAATTGATATCTAGTCTCATAGCGTTGTGGTCAGAAAAGATACTTGATACGATTTCAGTTTTCTTAAATATACCAAGGCTTGATTTGTGACCCAAGATATGATCTATCCTGGAGAATGTTCCATGAGCACTTGAGAAAAATGTGTATTCTGTTGTTTTTGGGTGGAATGTCCTATAAATATCAATTAAGTCCATCTTGTTTAATGTATCATTTAAAGCTTGTGTTTCCTTATTTATTTTCATTTTGGATGATCTGTCCATTGGTGAAAGTGGGGTGTTAAAGTCCCCTACTATGATTGTGTTGCTGTCGATTTCCCCTTTTATGGCTGTTAGTATTTGCCTTATGTATTGAGGTGCTCCTATGTTGGGTGCATAAATATTTACAATTGTAATACCTTCCTCTTGGATCAATCCCTTGATCATTATATAGTGTCCTTCTTTGTCTCTTGTAATAGTCTTTATTTTAAAGTCTATTTTGTCTGATATGAGAATTGCTACTCTAGCTTTCTTTTGATTTCCATTTGCATGGAATATCTTTTTCCATCCCCTCACTTTCAGTCTGTATGTGTCTCTAGGTCTGAAGTGGGTCTCTTGTAGACAGCATATATATGGGTCTTGTTTTTGTATCCATTCAGCCAGCCTGTGTCTTTTGGTGGGAGCATTTAATCCATTTACATTCAAGGTAATTATCGATATGTATGTTCCTATTCCCATTTTCTTAAATGTTTTGGGTTTGTTATTGTAGGTGTTTTCCTTCTCTTGTGTTTCTTGCCTAGAGAAGTTCCTTTAGCATTTGTTGTAAAGCTGGTTTGGTGGTGCTGAACTCTCTCAGCTTTTTCTTGTCTGTAAAGGTTTTAATTTCTCCATCAAATCTGAATGAGATCCTTGCTGGGTAGAGTAATCTTGGTTGTAGGTTTTTCTCCTTCATCACTTTAAGTATATCCTGCCACTCCCTTCTGGCTTGCAGAGTTTCTGCTGAAAGATCAGATGTTAACCTTATGGGGATTCCGTTGTGTGTTATTTGTTGTTTTTCCCTTGCTGCTTTTAATATGTTTTCCTTATATTTAATTTTTGACAGTTTGATTAATATGTGTCTTGGCGTGTTTCTCCTTGGGTTTATCCTGTATGGGACTCTCTGTGCTTCCAGGACTTGGTTAACTATTTCCTTTCCCATATTAGGGAAGTTTTCAACTATAATCTCTTCAAATATTTTCTCAGTCCCTTTCTTTTTCTCTTCTTCTTCTGGGACCCCTATAATTCGAATGTTGGTGCGTTTAATGTTGTCCCAGAGGTCTCTGAGACTGTCCTCGGTTCTTTTCATTCTTTTTTCTTTATCCTGCTCTGCAGTAGTTATTTCCACCATTTTATCTTCCAGGTCACTTATCCTTTCTTCTGCCTCAGTTATTCTGCTATTGATCCCATCTAGAGTATTTTTAATTTCATTTATTGTGTTTTTCATCGTTGCTTGGTTCCTCTTTAGTTCTTCTACGTCCTTGTTAAATGTTTCTTGCATTTTGTCTATTCTATTTCCCGATTTTGGATCATCCTTACTATCATTATTCTGAATTCTTTTTCAGGTAGACTACCTATTTCCTCTTCATTTGTTAAGTCTGGTGTGTTTTGACCCTGCTCCTTCATCTGCTGTGTTTTTCTGTCGTCTCATTTTGCTTATCTTACTGTGTTTGGGGTCTCCTTTTCACAGGCTGCAGGTTCGTAGTTCCCGTTGTTTTTGGTATCTGTCCCCAGTGGCTAAGGTTGGTTCAGTGGGTTGTGAAGGCTTCCTGGTGGAGGGAACTAGTGCCTGAGTTCTGGTGGATGAGGCTGGATCTTGTCTTTCTGGTGGGCACGTCCACGTCTGGTGGTGTATTTTGGGGTGTCTGTGGCCTTATTATGATTTTAGGCAGCCTCTCTGTTAATGGATGGGGCTGTGTTCCTGTCTTGCTAGTTGTTTGGCATAGGGTGTTCAGCACTGTAGCTTGCTGGTCATTGAGTGATGCTGGGTCTTGATGTTGAGATGGAGATCTCTGAGAGATTTTTGCCGTTTGGTATTACGTGGAGCTGGGAGGTCTCTTGTGGACCAGTGTCCTGAAGTTGGCTCTCCCACCTCAGAGGTACGGCCCTGATGCCTGGCTGGAGCACCAAGAGCCTTTCATCCACACGGCTCAGAGTAAAAGGGAGAAAAAATAGAAAGAAAGAAAGAAAGAGGCTATAATATAGTGAAGTAAAATAAAGCTATTATAAAGCAAAGCTATACAGACAAAATCTCACCCAGAAGCATATACATATACACTCACAAAAAAAGGAAAAGGGGAAAAATTAATATATCCTGCTCCCAAAGTCCACCTCCTGAATTTGGGATGATTCGTTGTCTATTCAGGTATTCAACAGATGCAGGCACATCAAGTTGTTTGTGGAGTTTTAATCCACTGCTTCTGATGCTACTGGGAGAGATTTCCCCTTCTCTTCTCTGTTCGCACAGCTCCTGGGGATCAGCTTTGGATTTGGACCCGCCTCTGCATGTAGGTCGCCTGAGGGTGTCTGTTCCCCACCCAGACAGGACGGGGTTAAAGGAGCAGCTGCTTCGGGGGCTCTGGCTCACCCAGGCCGTGGGGAGGGAGGGGTACAGAGGAGGCGGGGCGAGCCTGCGGCGTCAGAGGCCGGCGTGACGTTGCACCAGCCTGAGGTGCGCAGTGCGTTCTCCCGGGGAAGTTGTCCCTGGATCACGGGACCCTGGCAGTGGCGGGCTGCACAGGCTCCCAGGAGGGGCGGTGTGGAGAGTGACCTGTGCTCGCACACAGGATTTTTGGAGGCGGCAGCAGCAGCCCCAGCGTCTCACGCCCGTCTCTGGGGTCCGCGCTTATAACCGCGGCTCGCGCCTGTCTCTGGATTCTGCGCTTTTAGCCGCGGCTCGCGCCCGCCTCTGGGGTCCGCGCTGATAGCCGCGGCTCGCGCCCGTCTCTGGAGTTCATTTAGGCAGCGCTCTGAATCCCCTCTCCTTGCGCGCCGCGAAACAAAGAAGCAAGAAAAAGTCTCTTGCCTCTTCGGCAGCTGCAGACTTTTTCCCGGTCTCCCTCCCAGCCAGCTGTGGTGCGCTAACCCCTTCAGGCTGTGTTCACGCCGCCAACCCCAGTCCTCTCCCTGCGATCCGACCGAAGCCGAGCCTCAGCTCCCAGCCCCGCCCGCCCCGGCAGGTGAGCAGAGAAGCCTCTCGGGCTGGTGAGCGCTGCTCGGCGCCGAGCCTCTGTGCGGGAGTCTCTCCGCTTTTTCCTCTGCGCCCCTGTTGCTGTGGGGTCCGTGCTAATAGCCGCGGCTCACGCCAGTCTCTGAAGTTCGTTTAGGCGGCGCTCTGAATCCCCTCTCCTCGAGCACCAGGAAACAAAGAGGGAAGAAAAAGTCTCTTGCCTCTTCGGCAGCTGCAGACTTTTTCCCGGACTCCCTCCCGGCTAGCTGTGGTGCGCTAACCCCTTCAGGCTGTGTTCACGCCGCCAACCCCAGTCCTCTCCCTGCGATCCGACCGACCGAAGCCCGAGCCTCAGCTCCCAGCCCCGCCCGCCCCGGCGGGGGAGCAGACAAGCCTCTCGGGCTGGTGAGTGCTGCTCAGCGCCGAGCCTCTGTGCGGGAATCTCTCCTCTTTGCCCTCCGCACCCCTGTGGCTGCGCTCTCCTCCGTGGCTCTGAAGCTTCCCCCCTCTGCCACCCGCAGTCTCTGCCCACGAAGGTCCTTCCTAGTGTGTGGAAATCTTTCCTCCTTCACAGCTCCCTCCCACTGGTGCAGGTGCCGTCCCTATTCTTTTGTCTCTGTTATTTCTTTTTTCTTTTGCCCTACCCAAGTACGGGGGGAGTTTCTTGCCTTTTTGGAGGTCTGACGTTTTCTGCCAGCGTTCAGTGGGTGTTCTGTAGGAGCAGTTCCACGTGTAGATGTATTTCTACTGTATCTGTGGGAAGGAAGGTGATCTCCGCGTCTTACTCTTCCGCCATCTTCTCCCCAACTACAAAGTCAGTTTAACCAAATTAGTTCATACACGTTGCTAGATTTGATTTGTTTTTATGTTATTTAGAATTTTTGTACTTATGTTCATAAGTAAGAATAGCCTATCATTTTCCTTGCTTGTATTGGCTTTGTTTTATTAAGGTTATACTAGCCCCATGAAATGAATCAGGGATACCACCTCTTTATCTATCCTCTATACAAAAGGGAGTATATGCAAAAAGGGAATGACCTTCTGGGTTATTTAGTAGAGCTTTTCTGTAAAGTATTTTGGGCCTGGTGTTGCAATATTCATTTGCCTGAAAATATCTATTTTGCTTTAATTCTTAAATGATATTTTAACCAAGTAAACAATTCTAGGTTATTTCCTTTCAGCAATTTGAAGATATTAATCTACTATTTTTAACCTTCCATTTGCTGTTGAGAAATTTGTTCATAGTATAAATTTTATTCCATGAAGGTTATCTGTTTGGTTGGTTGTTTTTGTTTTGTTTTGTTTTTTTCTCTATGTCTATTTTAAGATCTTCTCTTAGTCTCTGATGCCCTGAAGTTTTACTATGATATGTTTACATGTGGATTTCTTTTTATTTATTCATTCCCTGTTTGGGAATCATTGCTTCATGAAATTTAAGTATTAATATATTTCATAAATTTTAGAATATTTCAGCCATTGAATTTTCAGCAAATTGATTATTACATCTCACCCATTATCCCTATTCTCTTATTTCATATTTTCCATCTTTGTCCCTCTTTACTACATTCTTAGACCTATGTTCCATTCCACCAATTCTCTTCTTATTGTGTCTAATCTGATTAACCCATTGTAGTTTCCTATTGCGGCCGTAACAAATTGCCACAAATTTAAACAATGTTTAAAACAATAGAAATTTATGATCTTACAGTTCTATAGTTCAGAATTTCTAAATGGGTCTCCGGGCTAAAGTCAAATGTTGCATTTCTTTCTGGAGGCTCTAGAGAAGAATCTGCTTCTTCACCATTTTCAGCTTCTAGAAATTGTTCACATTTCTTGGCTGATGGTTTGCTTCCTCCAGTTTGAAAATCACATCCATCATTCTGACACTGACTGTTTTGCCTCCCTCTTCCATTTTTAAGTACCCAAGTGATTATATTGGGCTCACTTAGATAATCTAGTATTAGTCTCTTTACATTAAGGAAATCTGATTAGCAAATTTAATTCCATCTGCAACCTTAATTCCTGTTTTCATGTAACATAACATATTCATAGGCTCCAGGGATTAGGACACAGACATCTTTGGGGGACCATTATTCTGCCTACACATCCACTGAGTTAATTTCAATGATTTTATATCTCATTTCTACAAGTTTATTTGGCTATCTTTCTAGTCTGCCTGGTCGTTTACTATAATCTCTCATTTTTGTTCATATTTTCAGTTCAATCTTATTTCTACAAATGTCGTATATATATTTTTAATATTTTACATCTGATAATTCCAACATGAGGCCTATTGGGTCTAATTCTGCTATTTGTTACTCCTGATCTTTTAAGGTAAGAAGAGTGATTGGGGGAATGTACAAGGTGCCTTGGGAAACATAAAAGAAAAGCATTTGGAATATTCTTGTAGGTTAGGGGACAGTTCCCAGAAGCAATGATAACTAAAGTAAGTCCTTTTGCATGAATTAATACTCTGAAGAAGGGGTTAGGTGTGTCAAGAGAAAACAGTATAAATAAAGACACAGAATCCTGAAACAAATGGTGAATGCAGTGAACTAGGAGTGTTTGGTGTTATTGGAACAAATGAAAAAAGGTAGCTGAAGGAAAATAAGGCTAGAGAGGTTGGTTGACTGACTCTAAGTCAGAGTGAATCGAGGTGATGCTGTGAACCCTATCAGTGATGAGAGTTACTGAAAATTTTAAGCAGGGAATGATACAGTCAGATTTGGTGTCTTGAGTATGTAACTCTACATATTTTATTTTGTTTTGTTTGCTTCTTTTGTTTTGCTTTATGCAATATGATAAGCTTAGTCTTTTAACTGGCAATGTAGTCCATTTACACTTACTAATTAATTACATACTGATTTGCTTCTACTGTGTTATATTTTACATCAATCTCTGTCAGTTTTCTTCCTCCTTACCTGATTTCTTTGTTTGTTTGTTTTGGATTGTCAAATTGGTATTTATATGTTCCCTCTAAAAAAGGGAGACCACTTCTTGGTTTTATCCCTGCCATACCCTCTACTTCTCAACTGCAACAGCATATGCAAGAAGACAATGTGGTACTATTTTTTAAATATTGAAGAAAAGACCTTTGAAACAAATTTCAGATTTAGCCAAAAAGTCATTCAAATGTATATGAATAATAAAAGATCCTCAGATATACTAAGTTCCTCAAGCACGATGAGGGAGTAAGATAAGTTAGCGAGGTAGTATGTTGTCCAGGGAGCATCTGCTGGTTTTATTCCTCTTATTTGAATAATTCCTCCAAAAGTATATTTAAAATGGGTCTTTTGTGACAAACCTTCTGAGACTTTTGGAAATTATACAATAATGTACCTAGGTGTACAGGTTCTTCTCTTTTAAGGTATGGGTTCTTCTTATCCATTCTATTTAGTACTCTATGAACACTATCAATTCTCAAGTTGTTAATCTCTCATTTTATTATTATTTTTTATTAAATGTAATTTTTTAAATTTTTTTTTTCTTTTCCATTATGGTTTATTACAGGCTATTGAATATAGTTCCCTTTGCTATACAATAGGACCTTTTTGGGGCTTCCCTGGTGGTGCAGTGGTTAAGAATCCGCCTACCAATGCAGGGGACATGGGTTCAATCCCTGGCCTGGGAAGATCCCACATTTGTGGAGCAACTAAGCCCATGCACCACAACTACTGAACCTGTGCTCTAGAGCCCATGTGCCACACTACTGAAGCCCGCGTGCCTAGAGCCTGTGCTCTGCAACAAGAGAAGCCACAACAATGAGAAGCCCACACACTGCAATGAAGAGCAGCCCCCACTCACCACAACTAGAGAAAGCCCGCACACAGCAACGAAGACCCAACACAGCCAAAAATAAAAACAAATACCAAGTGATATCACATGGTATTTGTCTTTCTCTGACTTACTTCACTTATTATGATAACCTCTATTTGTATCCATCTTGCTCCAATTGGCATTATTTTGTTCTTTTTATGGCTGAGTAGTATTCCATTGTATATATGTACCACATCTTCTTTATCCATTCATCTGTTGATGGACATTTAGGTTGTTTCCATGTCTTGGTTATTGTGAATAGTGCTCCTATGAACATAGTGGTGCATGTGTCTTTTTAAATGATAGTTTTGTCTGGGTATATGCCCAGGAGTCGGATTGCTGGATCATATGGTAATTCTATTTTTAGTTTTCTGAGGAACCTCCATACTGTTTTCCATAGTGGCTGCACCAATTTTCATTCCCACCAAAAGTGTAGGAGGGTTCCCTTTTCTCCACACTGTCTCCAGCATTTGTTATTTGTAGACTTTTTAATGATGGTCATTCTGACCAGTGTGAGGTGGTACCTCATTTTAGTTTTGATTTGTATTTCTCTGATAATTAGTGATGTTGAGCATCTTTTCATGTGCCTATTGGCCATCTGTATTTCTTCTTTGGAGAAATGTCTTTTTAGGTCTTCTGCCCATTTTTTCGATTGGGTTTTTTGTTTTTTGTTGTTGTTGAGTTGTATGAACTGTTTGTATATTTTGGAGATTAAGCCCTTGTCAGTTGCAACATTTGTGAATATTTTCTCCCATTCTGTAGTTTGCTTTTTGTTTTGATTATGGTTTCCTTTGCTGTGCAAAGGCTTGTAAGTTTGATTAGGTCCCATTTGTTTATTTTTGTTTTTATTTCTATTGCCTTGGGAGACTGAGCTAAGAAAATATTTGTACAATTTACGTCAGAGAATGTTTTGCCTATGTTCTCTTCTAGGAGTTTTATGATGTCATGTCTTATATTTATGTCTTTAAGTCATTTTGAGTTTATTTTTGTGTACGGTGAGAGGGAGTGTTCTAACTTCATTGATTTACATGTGGCTGTCCAACTTTCCCAACACTACTTGCTGAAGAGACTGTCTTTTTGCCATTGTATATTCTTGCCTCCTTTGTCAAAGATTAATTGTCCATAGGTGTGTGGGTTTATTTCTGGGCTCTCTATTCTGTTCCATTGATCCATATGTCCGTTTCTGTGCCCAAACCATACTGTTTTGATTATTGTCAGTTTGTAGTATTGTGTGAAGTCTTGGAGGGTTATGCCTCCTGCTTTGTTCTTTTTCTTCAGGATTGTTTTGACAATTCAGGGTCTTTTATGGTGAGGAATTCCAACATTTAATGGCTGGGTGTTTGGGGCTGAACTGTGTCTTCCAAAATTCATGTGTTGAAGCCTTAATCCCCAGTACCTCTGAATGTGACTGTATTTGTAGACAGTGCCTTTAGAGAGGCATTAAGTTAAAGTCAGGCCATTAGGATGGGACCTAATTCAATCTGACTGGTGTCCTTGTAAGAAGAGGAAATTTGGAAATACAGATACCAGGGTATGCACGCACAGAGGAAACAACTTGTGAGGATACAACAAGAGGGTGGCCATCTGCAAGCCAAGGGGAGGGGTCTCAGAAAAAGCCAACCCTTCTGACATCTTGATTTTGGACTTCAAGCTTCCTGAACTGTGAGAAAATACATTTCTTGTTTTCACCCAGTCTGTGGTATTTTGTTATGGCAGCCTTAACAAACTAATACACTAGGTAAAAAGAAGACCATGGGGGAAAACTGTGCAAAGATGATAAAAGATAAGTTCCTGGATTATTGTGTCACAGAAGAGTATCTTGTCACAGAAGCCAAGGCAATAGTGTTTCAAAAAGAGGGAAGCAGTGGACAGTGTTGAACTCTGCTCAGAGGTCAAGATGAGAACTGAAAAATGTTCTTTGGATTTAGCGACTTGGAGGTCATTGGTCATTCTTAACAGACTTTCTTGGTGGAGTGAAAGCGCAGAAAGTCAGAATGGTGTGGGTTAGAGTCAGCAGGAGGTGAAGAAACAAAAGCAGTTGTAGATGGGACAACTCTTTGGAGGTTGGGCTGTGACGGGGGAGGGAATGAGGATTTAGGGAGTTCTTTTAAAAAAATTTTTTGTTATTATGTAAAAAAATTTTTGGCTGCGTCAGGTCTAAGTTGTGGCACATGGGATCTTTTGTTGTGGTGTGCAGGCTTCTCTCTAGCTGTGGCGTGCAGACTTCTCTCTAGCCGTGGCGCACGGGCTCCAGAGTGCACGGGATCAGTTGTTGTGGCACGTGAGCTGAGTTGCCCTGTGGCATGTGGGGTCTTAGTTCCCCCACCAGGGATTGAAACAGCGTTCCCTGCATTGCAAAACGGATTCTTAACCACTGGACCACCAGGGAAGTCCCTAGGGAGTTTTTTTTTTTTCTTTTTTTTAAATTAATTAATTAATTAATTTAATTGGAGTATAGTTGCTTTTTTTTTTTTTAGTTAATTAATTAATTTATTTTTGGCTGTGTTGGGTCTTCGTTTCTGTGCGAGGGCTTTCTCCAGTTGCGGCAAGTGGGGGCCACTCTTCATCGCGGTGCGTGGGCCTCTCACTGTCGCGGCCTCTCTTGTTGCGGAGCACAGGCTCCAGACGCGCAGGCTCAGTAGTTGTGGTTCACGGACCTAGTTGCTCCACGGCATGTGGGATCTTCCCAGACCAGGGCTCGAACCCGTGTCCCCCGCACCGGCAGGCAGACTCTCAACCACTGCGCCACCAGGGAAGCCCGGGAGTTCTTTTTAATGAGAGTGACTTGACCTTGTTTATAAGTCAATGGAAAGATTCTAATTTAAAGAACAAACTGAATATATAAGAGAAAGTAATTGGTAGAATAACATTCTTGAGAAGGCTGGAGGGGACAGAGTTCACAGCAGACATGGGGGAAGGGGGCAGCTGACCTTTTTGTTAACATAAGGGAAGGAAAGGATAGAAGGATCATTGTTCACTTTCTGGCTGGTGAAGGTCCTAGGTTTTTAAGCAATCTTTGCTTCCTAAAATGAAATCTCAGTTCAACTTTGTCTTATAACTAGTGTCATTTCCTCTCATGTTCTGGCATTTAGTTGGTTGGTTGTCTTATTTGCAGTGTGGTTGTGAGTCTTCACCTTAATGCCACTGGTATTTGAGTGAGAAGTTGGGAGAAGCTTCAAAGGCCAGTTGCTAGTCAGACGCCATAAAAATGACAAGTTTGTATATTCTCAAGTTTTACATTTAAGTACTTAAGCCATCTGGCATTTATGATATATTCAGGAAGTCTAATACTTTTCCCAACTTGCTAGCCAGTTATCCACATACCATTTTCAGTTCAATATTTGAGTACCTATTAATTGATTTGTGTGATAGGGAAAATAAATGAGAAATCACTTTTCTCAAAGGCCTTAGTATTTAGGCAGTAATTAAATAAATATACCAATGAGTATAATATGTCAACAAATTAAGTGCCATAAACCCAATTATCATTTGTAGTTCAACCACAGAGAGGTTAGATTTTTCTGGATTCCTAAAGAATCAGATTTGATAGGGGACAATAGCGGAGATATGAGAGGGGATTTAGAGGGTGCAGGGTGTCCTGGGAGGGACCAGAATGAGCAAAGGCCCAAGCAAGGAACTGTAGGATGTCTTTGGGAAATAAGGTTAAATTATGGTGGAAGATAAGTAATGCTCGAGTGAGTTTATTCTTCACTTAGTAGACAGCAAAAGAAAACACACTGGCCTAGAGATGGTTCAGGGCTCTAAAATGGGTGATTCAAGCTATACTTGAAGAGGATTAATTAACTTAGAATGTAGTTTAGATTGATGGGACAAAAAATTAAACAATAGGCATGTTACAAAGTGAAGGAAAGTTTATTAAAAATCAAGAAAATATGTAAGATTGTACATAAAGAAAATTTCAAGTTTAAGTTCCTCACTATCTCAATAAGCAGGGCTTTTTAAAATTGATGTTTATGGTACAAACTTCTCCACAAAGGCTCATCAGTGAAAACAATCTTATATTGTCCTCTTGGCCCTACCTTGGCCTCCTCAGAGGGGAGGGCCAGATGGCATCAAAGATGCTGCGGAAGAAATGGGACAGAACCCTTGGGATAAACAAAGTAGGTAGCTTCTCTCATTCTTCCTTCCCAGACAGTGACACCCTTTGATGGGAAGAGTGAAGGGGTTATGAGACAGGAAAGACGTACGGAGATAAAGCAGAGCAGCATTTTTGACTGATGAGCTAGAAGTCAGAAAGGAAAGCAGGGGACTGCCACTAACAGGTGACCTCATGTTTAAGGGAGAAAGTGCTACATGAGTTTTCTGACCTCTTTCCGTGTTGTTTTGCCCAGTTTACCAGGGGGCAGACAGCCATGGCCCAGGGCCTTCATCCAGAGAAAAGGCCCATACGGTTGGAGCAAGTGGGACAGTATAGGGTGAAAAGAAGCCCCTTTCTTTTCAAAAAAAATATCTGTGTCCCTAAAAATGTCTGTTATACACCCTTTGGGGGTGAGTTCCCCGCTCTGATGCCCCTCGCAGATGTTCAGAAACATCTACAGCTAGCCCTAGGCACTCTGATATCCAAAGGAAGTACAGCTTTTCAGGAGGGTATACAGCTTTCGGACAATCAAGTTTTCTTTGCATCTGCTTATACCTCACCTGTTTGGACTCTGGCTGCTTTTGAAGGCCCGGCAGCTTACTTATGCATTAGCTTAGATTTCTCTACATTCTCCCTTTTTGGAGTTCCAATTCTGCTTCTAAGACTTAAGATGCCAGTCAAGAGGTTAAAGTTATTATAATCACCCATGTGTCAAGGGCTGGTGGTTAAGAGTAATAGATAGGAGGCAATAAAAATGAAAGTTCAGAAATTTTAGGAAAAACAAATTAAGGAATCCTGAATTTAGGGTCTAATAGGTCTTCAAAACAGATGCTAAATTGTTGAAGGGTGAAGGAGCCGAGGGGGAGTCAACTAGAACAGTACAACCCAGGTGCCAACAGCACTACTCTCCTTAGAAGGTCATGGTCCCAGCTCTTGAGACTTATGGCCTCAAAGCAGCAGCAATCAGGCTGGCTGAGGCTAGTCAGCCAAGACTGAGACTTCATGTACAAGGTGTGAAAAGCCATAGCTTACATGGGTGTCTCCTCCTAAGACTCCTTCTCCTGTGGATCTCTGCCCCCTGCCCTCCCCAGTCTGACATTCGCTGTCAGCTTTGTGCCATTTCCACAGTTCCCTTATTTCTTGAAGCTGAACTGATTCGGTGGGAGGGGGAGTGATCCTCTGGTTTCTCTGAAGTCACATTTGACAGGCCTCTGGGCCAACGTGTGTTCTTCTAGCTCTGAATGCTGAGCAGGATGAAGAGAAGGGCAGGAGGGGCTCCACATGTCTGGATCAGGAATCTCATTTCTCAGCCTTTCCCCTCGGAGACCTATCTTTCCAAAGCACGAATTGGCTGAAGGTGCGTCCTTCCCCTAGAGCCACCCTGTTCTCCTATTACCTTTCCTTTCTCCTTAGTCCACTCACCTTTCTCACTATAAAGAAATCAGTCTGATGGAGGGGACGAAAACTAGATTGAGGGGAAAGAAAGCAAAGAAACCATTAGAGACAGAAAATGTATTTATTATTAGGCAAATAGCTGTGCAAACTGGGGCCCTGGCAAGCTGCCAAAGGATTTTCCCAAATATCTTGTGCATCCCTGTATTACACGTACCACATCAGTAGCACATCCAGGAGAACAAAATTAGAATTCAGAAAACAGAGTAGCTCAGAGGCCCACCAGATCCTCATTCCTTTTTGAAATATTCTATTACAGTAGCTTTGAGCAAACATCTTAGCTGGCTGCTGAAGGCTGGATCTGATGCTGAGCCGATTGTTAAGGCACCAGCTGTCCTAAGGAGGAAGATGAGGCCTGTGGATGAAGGATGGCAGCCTTGCTTCTAGGAAAGTAGTAGCTGATAAGGATGGTCAAGGAATATATATTTCATCACTTTAAAAAACTTTAAAAGTTTTTAAAATCAACTTTACTAAATCTACTAAAATCAGCTTTACCAAAACTACTAGTTCTTTAGTAATTATTGAAATAACCACTCCAGAAGTAGCATGCCTTAGTTTCTTTTTACCATATCATAAATCTTTCCAATATTGTTAGTACTTATTACTGTAGAATTATCTGATATACTAAAACTCTTTTGATACTGCTTGAATTGTGCAAGTGTATAAAACATAACTTCTCTGCTAAGTTTTTACAGTGGTTTAAATAAACCACCACTGAGTGAATTAATTTCAGTTAAGTATCTAAGTAAAAAGATGAAGTTTCTGTATAATTATAGCACTTGGGGGCCAATTCAGCTTCTTCTAGTAATTCTGGACTCAGTATAGTCCAAACAATGCTAACTTATACAGCAAGCAGGTCATTAGAAGAAAATACTAGTCCAGCAAAACTAGATTATATCCTCATGGTCAAAATGAATTTCACACTGCTCCTTAAGAATACATTGAATGGGTTCAGAAATAAAACAGTTCACTTGTTTGTCTGCTTGTTGTTATTTTAGTGAACAGAGTGAAGTTCTTAGAATCAGGCCTTGGTCTATGGGCCTGAAGGATCTCCAGAGAATTGATGTGAAAAAGATTCAGTATGTTAGCAAATGGCAATTCTTCAATTAATTCCCCTCTTCATGTATCTTTTAATTTCGCTGTTGGCACCCAGAAATGCTTGGGTATATTTACCTCCTTGGATATATACAAGTTAGAAAATGCGTCTTAGTTTTTTCTCATTGAAGAGGGGTAGACTGAAAAACATGGCAGAAGAAGACTTGGCCTTGGTTTAAATAATGACACCAGAAAAATGCAAGGCATTTTCCCCTTTTGAGCTGGAAGTGCACATCATCAGGATAACAAAAGGATACATGTAAGTTGGGATGCCTCTTGAGGCCAAGTGTTTCCGAATAAGTCGCTCAGTACCATACCAGTTAAAACCTTTCGTGGCATGTCCAATGCGTGGAAGATGGACACTTGCTGTTAAAAAAAAAAAAAAAAAGATCATGATGTCTTCATTCATCAAATTGATTAATGTGTATAAAATATACATAGGAGATAATAACATATTCTGAGTCACTTTGTGGTTTCCAATGAACAAAATGTATATAATCTTGGTGTGTCCCACTCAAAGCATATGATTATAATGTCAAAAATATTCTGGGGAGGGGTTGTAATAGGGGAAAATTAAATTAATTCTATTGAACACAAGGACCTACAGGCTCTGGAAATAAGTAGGTACTATGGAAATAAAATATGATCAATGATCAAGATGTAATTAAAATAAGCAAAGATTCTTTAACAAGTCAAGGAGACTTCCCTGGTGGCGCAGTGGTTAAGAATCCGCCTGCCAGTGCAGGGGATGTAGGTTTGATACCTGGTTCGGGAAGATCCCACATGGTGCGGAGCAACTAAGCCTGTGTGCCACAACTACTGAGCCTGCGTTCTAGAGCCCTCGAGCCACAACTTCTGAGCCCCCACGCCTAGAGCCTGTGCTCCGCAACAAGAGAAGCCGCCGCAATGAGAAGCCCGGCACCGCAACGAAGGCGTAGCCCCCGCTCGCTGCAACTAGAGAAAGCCTGTGCACAGCAATGAAGACCCAATGCAGCCAAAAATAATAAAATAAAATAAATTTATTAAAAAAAAAAGTCAATCAGTTCAAGAAACTCTGAGACACACTGGGCTTAGAAACAAAATTGAACTCGGGTTTTTGGCAGAGAACTGTCTGCTAATGCGGACTGGGACTCTCCAAGAGGCATTTCACAACTGCATTATGACCAGTTTACTTCATCTCTGGTCCTTTACTTCCTCATCTGTAAAATGATACAGATACCCAAGTGGATGCAGGCGGTCCACAGAGATAATGGATACAAAAGTGATGTAGAAAGGAAAAGGGCTTTGCAAATACAAGACGGGGAGGTTGTTACTTCTGTGATCTCTCATACTGGGGCTTACCTTTACCATGTATGTTGAATGGGGTCTTGACATTTCTTACCTCCCTTTAAAAATCACATCATATGCTTGGGAACAGAAATTCATCTATCCCTGAGCACAAGTGGAAGAGCTTACCTTTCTTTTTCTTTGCTGCTAAAAATATCTTCTTCAGGCCCTCGTCTAGGGCTGCCATCTTAATGCCAGACAGGACATTGGCACGATCACGGTGCTGGGCCACAATCAAGGCCAACTAGGAGGAACGATCATTAACTGGGTGGGAGCAGGAGTAGTTTCAAGGGGAGGTGATGGGAGTCAAAGTTCAGCTCTGATAAACTGATGTGGTTTTTTACTTACCAAATCTTGCCCTTTGTTTCTTGACTCTTTATCATCAATAGGAAATAAAAGGACACCTCCCAAACTCAAATCTGAGGTAAAACAAAAGGGAGCAACAGAAAGAACACAAAGTTCACTACAGAATGAGATCCCTGAGGAAGGACTATTCTGAATCCTCCTATGTCTTGCCTTTTCCAAATCGACTCAGATATGGGTAAGAGTGGCACCCCTGTCTTGTTCCTGATATTAGAGGAAAAGCTTTCAATTCTTGTGGAATATGATGTTAGCTGTGGGTTTGCTGTATACGGCCTTTTATATTATACCGAGGTATGTTCCTCCTACACCCAATCTGCAGAGGGTATGTTATCACGAAAGGATGTTGTATTTTGTCAAATGATTTCTCTTCATCTATTGAGATGATCACTTTTATCTTTCATTCTATTAATGTGGTGCATAACATTTACTGATTTGTGTATGCTGAACCATCTCTACATCCCAGGGAAAATTCCTGCTTGGTCATGGTATGTAATCCTTTTAATGAGTTCCTGAATTAGGTTTGCTAATATTTCATTGAGAATTTTTGCATCAATGTTTACCAGAGATATTGGGCTATAGTTTTGTTTTCTTGTAGTGTCCTTATCTGGCTTTGATATTGGTAATACTGGCCTCATAGGATGAGTTTGGAAGTGTCCCCTCCTCTTCAATTTTTTGGAAGAGTTTGAGAAGGACTGATGTTAATTCTCCTTTGAATGTTTGGTAGAATTTGCCAGTGAAGCCATCTGGTCCTGGAGTTTCCTGTGTTGGGAGGTTTTTAATTACTGAGTCAATCTCTTTACTCATCATTGATTTGTTCAGACTTTCTAGTTCTTGCTGGCTCAGTCTTGGTAGGTTGTAGGTTCTATGAACTTATCCATTTCTTCTAGGTTATCTAATTTGTTGGTGTACAATTATTCATAGTAGTCTCTTATGATTCTATGTATTTCTGTAGGGTCAGTTATAATTTCTTTTCTGGTTTTATTTGAGTCTTCTTTTTCTTAGTCTTGCTAAAAGTTTATCAATTTTGTTTATCTTTCTGAAAAACTAGCTCTTAGTTTCCTTGACCTTTTGTTTTTCTGGTCTCTATTTATTTCTGCTCTGAATTTTACGGCCTTTATTCTGCTAACTTTGGGCTTAATTTACTCTTCTTTTCTAATTCCTTGAGAGGTAAAGTTAGGTTGACTATTTGCGATCTTTCTAATTTCTCAATATTTGCATTTATTACTATAAGCTTCCCTCTCAGAACTGTTTTTGCAGCACCCCATAGGTTTTGGTATGTTGTGTTTCCATTTTCATTTTTTTTAAATATTCTTTGATTTCCCTGTTGATTTCTTCTTTGACCCATTGGTTGTTCAAGAGTGTGTTGTTTAGTTTCCACACACTTGTAGATTTTCCAGCTTTCCTCATTTTATTTCTAGTTTCACACCATTGTGAACAGAAAAGATACTTGGTATGATTTCAATTGTCTTATTTTGCTAAGACTTGTTTTTTGTTCTATCATATGATCTCTCCTTGAAAATGTTCCACGTGCACTTAAGAAGAATGTGTATTCTGCTGCTGTTGGATGGAATGTTCTATAGATGCCTGTTAGGTCCACTTGGTCAAATGTTTGGTTCAAGCCCATCATTTCCTTGTTGATTTTCTGTCTGGATGATTTACGTATCACTGAGAGTGGAGTATTGAAGTCCCCTATTATTATTGTATTGTTGTCTATTTCTCCCTTCATATCTATTAATATTTGCTTAATGTATTTAGGTACACAGATGTTACATGCATATATGTTTACAACTGTTATATCTTCTTGATGAATTGATCCCTGTATCATTATATAATGACCCCTTTGTTTCTTATTACCATTTTTGGCTTAGAGTCTATTTCGTCTGATATAAATATAGCTACTTCCACTTTCTTTTAGTTTCCACTTGCATGGAATATATTCTTCCATCTCTTCACTTCGAGTCTACATGTGTCTTTAAGGCCCAAGTGGGTCTCTTATAGGCAGTATATAGTTGGGTCTTGTTATTTTTATCCATCTAGCCACTCTGTGCCTTTTGATTGATGAATTCAATCCATTTGGATTTTATTTATTTATTTATTTATTTATTTATTTTTGGCTGTGCTGGGCCTTCATTGCTGCACATGGGCTTTCTCTAGTTGTGGCGAGTGGGGGCTACTCTTCACTGTGGTGCGTGGGCTTCTCATTTAGGTGGCTTCTCTTGTTGTGAAGCACGGGCTCTAGGCACGCGGGCTCAGTAGTTGTGGCACAGGGTCTTAGTTGCTCCGCAGCATGTGGGATCTTCCCAGACCAGGGCTCGAACCCGTGTCCCCTGCATTGGCAGGCAGATTCTTAACCACTGCGCCACCAGGGAAGTCCCCAATCCATTTACATTTAGAGTAATTATATGTAAGGACTTACTTACTAATGTCATCTTGGGCTTTCCAGTGGTTTTGTATTTCCATTGTTTCTCTTTCCCTCTGTTTTCTGCCTACCTTTGTAAATTGGTTATTTTTTGTGGTGGTATACTCTGGTTCCCCTTTCTCTGTGTTTCGTGGATCTGCTCTAGGTTTTTGCTTTGTGGTTACTATGGCACTTACATGAAACATGGACAGAACAGTGTTCAATTGCCTATAAAACCTCCACCCTTTTACTCCTCCCTTTTATATTATACATGTCACAATTTACCTCTTTTTATGTTTTTATATTATTCATTAGCAATTTATAGTAGCTATAGTTATTTTTACTACTCTTCTCCTTTAACCTTTACATTAGAGTTGAGTGGTTAACACACCATCCTAACACTGAGTTAGTTTTCTAAATCTGACTCTATATATTTTACCTTTACCAGTGTGCTGTGTACTTTCATATGTGTTCATGTCACTGATTAGTGTCTTTTCATTTTGGCTTGAAGAACTCCTTTCAGCATTTCTTGCAAAGCAGGTCTAGTGGTGGTGAATTCCCTCAGCTTTTGTTTGCCTAGGAAAGCCTTTATTTCTCCTTCATACCCAATAGATAACTTTGCTGGTAAAGTATTCTTGGCTGGAAATTTTGATCTTTCAACACTTTGAATATGTCATTCCACTCTCACGACCTGTAGTTTCTGCTAGGAAATCTGCTGATAGCCTAATAGGGGTTCCTTTGTAGGTTACATTCTTGTTTTCCCTGGCTTCTTTTAAGATTCTTTATCATTGATTTTTGACAGTTTCATTATAATGTGTCTTGGAGAAGATCTTCTTGCACTGAGATTACAGGGTGATTTATTAGCTTCATGGACATGTATGTCCAAATCTTTCCCCAGGTTTGGAAAGTTCTCAGCTATTATTTCTTAAAATAATCTCTTTGTCCCCTTCTCCTTCTAGAAGCCCAATTATTCTGATATTTGTCTTTTCTTGTTTCAATCTCATAACTCACATAGGCTTGCTTCGTTCTTTTAAAATTTCTGTTCTTTCATCTCTTCTGTGTTATTTCAAAATTCCTATCATCTCCTGAGGTCACTTATTCTTTCTTCCATATGGTTTCCCCTGCTATAGCTGCCCTCTATTGCATTCTTCATCTCATCCACTGACTTCTTCAGCTCTACAATTTGTTTGGTTTTTTAAAATTTCAATCTCTTTGAAAGGAAGTCATTATGTTAACATATTTTATTCCTGATTTTACTGAGTTGCCTGGGTCTTCTTGTAAAATTCATTGAGTTTCTTTATAACTGCTATTCTGAATTCTTTGTGAGTTAGTTAGATCATAATATTCTGTGCCTTTGAGCATGGTTGCTGGAGAACTGTCATTTTCTTTTTGTGATGCCATATTTCCTTGATTTTTCATATTCCTGGTACATGCTGGTGCTTTTGAATCTGAAGTAGCAGATATGTCCTAAACTCTGTGCTCATTACCTTCAGCAGATGGGGTATTATGTTCTATGGTTTTGGTATTATCTCAGTTTTTCCTATGTGTTTGTGCTCCACTCTTCTTGCTCTGTCTTGTGGCCAAATTATTAAGCTTTTGTGTCTTCTCTGATTCCTACAATTCACCAGGTTGCCTGCACACCTTTTTTACCCAGAAGGTGGCGCTATAACTCAAGTTTGTGGTTTCTTCCCTGCCCATCATCGACAGGACCTGTTTTGAGTGGGCTCCTGGTCTAGCAGAGCTCGCTTTCATGGACACACAGCGGAGCAAGCACAGGGAGCCAGCAGCAGAGTTGGGGGGAGGTGTGGGTTTAACACTTGGTGCATTGGGAGTGCCCACACACCTGGTAGGGAGATCCCCAGGGTGGGACCCCCAGGGGTCCCTGAGTGAACTTCCTACTGAGCACATGTCTTTGACACCATTTGAAATTCTTATCTGCCTCTTTCCCAATAGCCTTCCTTCCCACAGTCGTGGAGCTCCCACCTTAGTACTCCAGATGCTGGTGGAGAGAAACAGGTTTTTCCAGCTGTGTTCCACCTGACGAGGGTAGCTGGGTGCCTCTGCCAGAAAAATCAGCCCCTCGAAGTGTTTCCTTGGGGGGAGGGTTGATGCTGGGAAAGTTTCTCTTACCACCTCTGCTGCAAGCAAACTCATATTTTTCTTTTTCTCCAATGGTGTGCCAGAGTCTCCCTTCAGGAAGGCTGGACTTCTGCAAGTTCTGTGTGTGAGTACCTGCCCAGGGCAGCACTCACCTGATTTTTGCCCTACAGCAGTGAGAGGGGTCTAGGCAGTTTTGCTGGCTCCATTGGTTCCTTGCCTGTATGGAGGTTTGTCTGTCTCTTACCAGTTGCAGTGGTGGTTAAGTCTCCTCTTGGATCTCCCAAAAGACCCACCAAAGCACCTTTGTTCATGTATAGATGTCTAAACCATTGGTTAAAAAGGGAGATGAAAGAGGGAATGTCTTATGCAACCATGTCACCCCCTTCACTCCTGAATTTTTATGATCTCCTAATTCAATGCCTCTCAAACGCTGCCTACAAAGTACTCCTGTAGGCATTGGAGAGTGAATGCAAAACCCAGAGGCATCCGGGCTGGGAGGGGGTGGGGCACTATGAACGTAAAATTCCTTTACAAGAGTCTTATGTTTGTCTTAAACTATTCAAATATTGTATTCTACCATACTTACATATTTGTATTTGTATATTTTCCTACCTCATCCAAAGCAAATCAAATTCTCTAGAGAAACGTGCTAATTTAATTCTATGGCTTTGCATACTCCCAATTTTTTTTTTTTTTGGCCTACTCCAGTTTGAACCTTTTGTCCTCTCAATCCATCCTGCATACCCCAATTGTTCAAGTCATTCTAAAATATTTGCTCTGCTATGCCATTCTTCTACTCAAATCTCCCATATCTAGCCACTAGCTATTGGATAAGGTCCTGCCTAGAACGGCATCTCCCTGGACAAGTCATGTACGGTCTTCTATAATGTGGCCCAAGTCTCTCTGCTTTAAAATCTAACTAACTCTCCTCTATTCCTCAGCCTAAACCCTCTATTCCAGCCTGTCTGACCTACACAACATTCCCCAAAAACATTCGCTGTGTAGCTGCAGGGGTCATTCAATACCCCATACTGGGAATGGTGGAGTTACAGGGATACCAAAAAGAATGAGACATGGTTATGGACTCTCCTGCCGTTTCTCTCCACCTATTTAAATTCAACCGAACCCACCCTTCCAGGCCAAAGAGAACATTCACCACTTTCCATGAAGCCCTCCCTGATAATTCAAGCCCACTTTTCATCTACCCTGCTCTACCTTATTTCAATCCTTCTTCAGAAAACAGTGCACACTCCCATCTCTATTTCCTTACTGACCACTTATGCCTTAACACTGTGCAACCAGGTTTTACTTTTCACACTCTCTTCCAAGTGCTCCAAGGTTATGTGACTGCCCTTGGGGCAAATCCAATGGCCTTTTCCCAATGCTCATCCTCACTTCAGTGTCTGACACTACAGACCACTTCTTGACATCTCTCCTGCCTTGTACCTCAAAACACTACATTCTCAAGGTTCTCTTATTTTTCTGACAATTCCTTCTTTCTCCCCTTCTTGCCGCTGCTCTTAAACGGAGGTGTTTTCCATGCTCTATTCTCTGTCCTCCCGTTCCTCATCCAAATGGGAACTTCTCAGCCTGCATCTCTAACTCCGACCTCCTCCTGAATTCTCTCCTTTTCCAGCTGCCCAATCAATATCTAGATCTGGGTTAATTATTTCACACATATTAAACCCTGTAATATGTAATCTGTTTTAGTAGAAAGAGTATTCACTCTAAGTCCTTACATCCCCTTCTACCCTGGAGAAGTGAGCAGAAGAATTAGGAAAAAACCAATCTCTAAGAAATGTGAAGAGCCCTCCTCTATTGGGCAAGATCCTTTATTTCCTACGGAACTTGAGAGGCTAATCACAATAATCACTTTACTCCTCTTGCCACTTTGTGATCTCCACACATAACAGGAGGTGCCCTGGCCCCTCCCTATGCCAAGGGGGAATACTGTTCAGCTTCCAAGTTCCCTGCCCCGCACAACTCTATACTTCTACCTCCAGGGAGTGTTACTTCATAATACAACCTCCTTCCCTTCAGCACCCAGGTCTTGTTAGCACTTCAATGGTATGTCTCAGTTCTCTCCCACAGGAGTCTGACATTTTCAGGAGATATTCCCTCAAGACGATGGAGTGAATTGGGTAAACAATGAAATGATCTTCAAGCCAACACTTTAACATGCATGCAGGGATTGACATTTATCAAAGTACTTACACATTCATTCATTATCCTCATTATAGTCCCATGCGGTGGGTGGCGTAAGTATTATTCACAAATTACAAATGAGGAAACAGACACAGGGAGGGGAAGGGATTGCCTCAAAGTCACATATCAACTAGCTAACTGATGACAGAATTCGGACTCCAACCAGCTCTTCCGACTCTTCATCTAGTGCTTTTTAACGCACCTAATACTTGTCCTGAGTGTCCTCTCCCCTCTTCTCCCATCCCTAACCCTTCTCTCTGCTTTGCTTCTTACCTTTCATTTTCCCAGCCAGCTCATATATTTTTCTTGGCTCAGCAGATCTTTTTTCCAGAGCTGTGAATAAACCACCTCTGCCCCAGCGGCCAGAGTCATCTGATAGAAGAAAGAGAAAATTTTCTTCTATAGGAGGCAAAATCCAGTCCACAATTTAAAAAAACAAAGGTACACCAAAGAGACCTGTAGAAGAATGATTTTTCAAAGAGCAGAAGAAACTAATCTCCTGCACATATTATACACTGGACTTCTCAAATATGTTTAGGTTTTCTGGAATATTCTTGGCCATCACAGCAGAAAAGCATCAAAAAAATTAGTGTTCTGAAAGAGCAGAATCTCTGCAGTACTTCTGTAATTCCTGGGAGATGGCTGAGGAAAGATGCAGAGCAGACGTAATACAACAGCACACAACTCCCATTTTACAGGTAAGAAAGTGGAAAGGTTAAATGATTTATTCAAGCTGGTACTAACACAGCTAGTTAGTACCTGTTATTTACAGTCATTCATTCTTTCAATCATACTATAAATATTTGTTAGTATTACATATCAAGAACTGTTTTAGGCACTAGGGTTACAGCAGAGAACAAAAAAAAAAAAATCCCTACTCCCATGAAGCTATTTTCTAGTTCAGTGAAACAAATAAGCAAATACATAGGCAATACGTCAGATGGTGATGTATCATCAAGTAAAATAAGGTAAAAAAGTGGATAGAGAAGAATAGAGGGGTGAGGATGGGGTCTGGGCAATCAAGAGAGACCTCTCTGAGATGCAGACATTTGAACAATGCTTGATGTGGCGAAGTGGGGAAACAGGGCTCCAGACAGAGGAAGTAAAAAGTGCAGAGGTCATGAGGGAAGAACATGCTTGGAGTTTTGAAAGGATTCCTTTGTCTTATAGATGTTACCTCCTTGTACTCTCTTAAAAACCTTGTGCAGAGAACAGGGCAGATCTTATACCATTATACAGATAAGGAGGTTGAGGCCCAGAGAGGCTGGGCTGCTCAACCAGATAAACAAGAGGGACAAGAGTCAAATCCCAGTCTCCTGGTTCTAAAATTCACTCTTTTTGACCACACAAGACTACACTGGGGCCATTAATCACCCCTAAATCAGGGTTCTGCCTCATCTTCCCCAGACCTTGGTACCATAAAGACTCAGGCCCCACCACTTCTACCTACCTACGCAGTGCACGATGACAGCATCCTCCGCCCCAGCCTGTGGGTGGGTGACATCACCGCTTACATACTTGATGGAGGTCGAGTCTGGGTCCTCATAATCCAGTTGGGCAGAGCGCTCATCTTCCCAGGACTCCAGGTCCTCTGGTTCGCTCTCCTCGGAAGGCAGGCAGAAGGACTGGTAATCGTTGGACTGCCACCAGGCCATCCTTCAACAGGCCAGAGAGGAAAGGAAATTAACTGGGCTTATCACAATTTCCCTTGGAGCACATCTTGTACTGCTATTCACAAACAGTAAGTGGCAAGTGGAGATGCAATTAGAAAAACTCACCCTGTTTTCTGCCTATTTGTAAATAAACAAGAAGCCTTCCTGATTAGCCTAACTGCCTCCTGACTACACTTCAAAAATGAGCAGCCACCGGATGTCACTGTTTTTAAGAACATGTGACTAAAAGGGAATGTTCAAGTAAACTACTCTCGTTAGGCAGCTGAAATAAAATCCTAAAATTTTCTAGCTTCAACTGAATGCATCTTCTCTGCCTTAGGCACTCAGGGCTGTTCTCTTAAGTAGACTAACTGTTAAGGTTAAAGTTTAATCTTTAAAAATGTATTCTATTACCAGTAGGAACTACCAGCTTTACAGACATTTTCTGCAATTGTAAAGTGATGTTCAACTGTGGACTCACTATGCAATAGTGATTCCTTTACCAACTGGGACCCTCAGCTTTATTAATAATACAATCGAATAACACATACATACTTTTTCTTATGTTCTGCTTCTTCCTTTTTCCTCTTCTTCTCCTCTAATAGTTTCTTTCTCTTGGCTGCTGCTTCTTGTCTTTTCTTCCTCCTGTCCTCCAGCTCTTCTGGGCTCAGAATCCGCTTCCTTTTGGTAGACCCCTCCACAAGGCCGGGGATGAGAACCTGTAGGAAGAACAAGCTCCATAACCAGGAAAGTTGGGGGCTACCTGTTCCTTCACGAGTTTCATTCATCCCTAAAACACACTCTGAACAGAGGCAACGTGCTTAATATTTCACAAGACACTGCCTCTCCACGCCACCTTGGGTGGTGGGAAGTGGTAGCAAGACACTTCAATTAATACATCTTGTAGGCATGGTAACCAAGATACTGTGCTCTAAACTCAACCAAAGCACTGCCATGGTTAGTACAGCAATACATCATTTTGATTGATTTCATTAGGAATAAGGTACTTCAGAAAATAACTTTTTAAAAACTTGAAGGCATACCCTGCAGGATGCTATTTTAGGTTTAACCATTTTTAATGGAAATCTTCCTCAGTGTATTACATCATTCTGTCTTAAACAGAGTATTTCAACATCATGATTATCTTAACGATAACTAGCATTTAATGAGCACAGATTAAGTGCCAAATACTGTGGACATTACATACATCATTTATGATTGCCATCCTCTCTTAATGACATAGGGTCATGATTGTCAGCAGCAGGGTATGGTATTTTGGTGTAATACAGTGATCCCTTCAGGGGTGGCTTAGATAGACAAGGCTGCTAACACCTGCATTAAATGGTAAAATATACCCTCCTTGCTATTATTTTTATGCCAACCTCTTACACAGCTTTTATACTAGGGTACAGTCAATGATACTTGTATTTCAACAAACACTTACACACTTATTTCTTAACCAATCACTCCCAGCATCATTTTTTTTCTCTTAGGATGAACGTTTGAAAGAACTTATCCTTACATAAATTAATAGTTCTTACACTGCCTTTATTTCGGAGTAACCGGCCCTCTTGACTAGTCTTCTGCAAAAGGGTTTTCTCAAGATTCACCAGTTGCTCAAATGATTTTCTGTCTTCTTTACTAGGCTCCTTAGAATAATCTTTACCTTCAAATAAGTACATGTGGTTTTCTAAAAACATAAAACACAGAGAGAAATGTTAGATACTAAAGAAAAATAGATTGATTCTAGTCAAAGCAATAACCAGGGCGAACAAAAGAGCAGCCTGTATTCTAAACGGGCTAAGACTAGCTTGTGATGAAGGTACTGGATTTCTGATCTCACTAATGCTGATGGGTCTGGGATCCACATGGGGATCTAGTGTATTTACTTTTCAAAGGAGAGAGCACAGCTAAAGCCCTTTTGGTCCATCTCTAGATGGTCTGTGAGTCTCTGCTGGATGCCTCCACCCTGCTGAGTTCTGGAACACTCATCACTCGTTCATTCCACACTACTCCCCAGCATAAATCTCACTGACATTAAGATTATCTAGGGCTTCCCTGGTGGCGCAGTGGTTGAGAGTCTGCCTGCCAATGCAGGTGACACGGGTTCGAGCCCTGGTCTGGGAGGATCCCACATGCCGCGGAGCGACTGGGCCCGTGAGCCACAATTACTGAGCCTGCGCGTCTGGAGCCTGTGCTCCACAGCAAGAGAGGCCACGATAGTGCCAGGCCCGCGCACCGCAATGAGGAGTGGCCCCCGCTTGCCACAACTGGAGAAAGCCCTCCCACAGAAACGAAGACCCAACACAGCCAAAAATAAATAAATAAATAAAATTTAAAAAAAAAAACTGGAGCATTTGCATGGACCCTTCCTTCTGTTTCAACTATTAAAAAAAAAAAAAAAAAAAGATTATCTAATAAAGGTAACCAAAAGCATATTTTTTAAATTCCAAACACACCTTTAACACTCAACTTTTTCCCCCCTTTGCTGTAATATTAAAAGGAACAAGTAGAAAATCTAGGAGGGAATAAAGAAGCACAAAAACTATCCCTTAGATTTACAATATTCTTTGTAGATCTCATGAAGCATCTTCATGAGCCTCACCACAGTTCTGATATAACTAACCCCACTTAAGAAAGGGAAAACTGAGGCTCAGACAGTGATCACGAGACTCCCCAGTTCTCATTGCTCATAAGTGAAGAAGGCAGGATTTTCTGACTCTAAGGCCAGTGTGCTCTTTTCAGTACATTACTGTTCTCTATAGAAGGATGGAAAGGTAACAGGCCAGCAAATAACAATTACAGTAACAACAATAATGGTGACAGTGTAAACTTGAATAGCATTTTATGCTATGTGTTTTGCAACTGTGTAAAAGAGTAAAGCAGATACTAATAGCACCGTTTTACAGATGAGGACACAAAGGCTCAAAGAGGTTGGGTGATGTGCCAAGATCATGAATCACATGATAAAGAGAAATCATAACAAGCCAAGACTAGCAACCAGAGAGAGGTGAGACAATGATTCTAAAGTGAAACATATTTAATAGCACATGTTACCAAAAATGTATTTTCACAGCATTATAAAATCAGCTGTAAGTATGCTTTCCCCAGAGAGTAGGAAAGCAAAACATTTTCATTCTCAAGAGATCAATTGCTTCACACTTCTACCCAAATCCAACCAGCTGTAATTCTAATTGGCATTTGCTAATTAAATCAGCAGGGGGCTTTCAATGAGGTGCTCTATCAACAAGTGGAAAAAAAAAATAAAGAGCCGAGAAGTGTAAAATATCAACATATGTATCTTCATGCAATTCTCAACTTACGAACCTGATTTAAAAAAAAAGAAAAGCCTGGCATTCAAGATAAAGCCACCCTGTTTTCTATTTAATTTTGACAGGGGATGCTGTAATCACTAGTCTTTCATATTTATTTGTATTCTTTTAACCATGCTGTCTGTCTTCAGTCTGCAGCCCAGAGAAGTTTGGAGACCACAGGCTTAGACACTTATCTACAGCCTGCCAATGGAACCATCTACCACAGAGTGAACTCTATACTCATTGATCAAAGACAAAATTCCAAATTTTAATACAACTGGGAAATCTTTTCTGGCAGCTGGACTGCCTGAAAAAATATATATTTCTCAGTCCAACTGCCAAAAAAAATTGTAATTATCTTTCTGGAAAACAGTGAAATTTTATTTGTTCTACTAAACGTTAGGAAAATAGGCTGAAATTAATCTAGATGAGTGCAGAAATGGGTGCAAGCTTCAGTACTTAATGTAATCAAAATGCAACTTAAAAATAGGACCACATACATCTATTTCTTCTCCCACCTAAAATAACTACATGGCAGTAAAGGGATTTTAAAAAGATATATGAGACGACAGTGGATGAAAAGGTCAATAACTCTTTAGAAAACAGAAGTGGCTAGAGGGATGATAACAGAGTGAAAAGAACAGTGGAAGCAAAACACAGGTGCCTAGGCAAGGGGTGATTATAAGCACACAGGCCTTTTCAATCCCCCAAAAGCTTAGAACTTACCATGGATGAGGAACTGCGGGGTGGGGGAACTGAGAGAAAATCTGCACACCAAATACAGGAGTGCCCTGAACCCCTTTACTCACGTTGTCTCCTCAATCTGAGCAAAACAGGTTATTCCGTCCCTTACCCACCTCTTCCAAGAAAGATATTAAAGGATTCGTCTCTGGAGAAATGGAGTTGCCCAGAGAAAAGACTTCAAATACAGACATCTGGGAAGGTCTCTTTCAATGTGAAAGCCAGCTCACCAACCAGTGATGCTGGAATAAGCCCCAGGAGCCCATATACCTGCTCAGGCCAGAGCTGACCATCAGCTTTGGCATTTCACCAGCACACGTGAACAGACAGCCAGAGCGCACCAGGTATTTCAGGAAAACTGCCAACAAGGACAAGACAAACTTTTTAAAAAGAAGGAGAAGCAATCGGAGAAAAGAGAGACAACACAGGAAGTGGAGGAATACTTTGTTAAAAGCTACAATTAATATTCTCCCTGGAATACTTTTTAAAAGCTACAATAAATGTCCTCAGAGAGGATGTTATATCCCTGGAATGAGAACAAGACAGATTTAAAACAACAACAAGCAGAGAATAAGAAAGAGTTCTTGAAGCATAAAAATGGGATGCTAATATTAAAAAATTTAAAAGCTAAACTACGAGGAAAGTCAAAGAGCAGTGTCTTGTAGAATCACGCCAGCTGCTGACATTCCAATCTCCCCAAACATCCTATAAAAACCATACAGAACAACAGGGATAACAAAACCACCCTGAACCCACGCCTACTACAAAACTAGGAGGCAGAGAGTACTACAAACTTCAATTCGCAGGTAGGTAGAGAAATGAACATCTCAAACCAGCTGAGTCGGCTCCCAAGCCCACACTAGAGTAGAGAGTCAGGCAGAGACCGCCTAGAAAAGAGGCAGCAGGGTTCTAGCAACGTCAGACACAGATCAAATTTATCCCACACGAGGACACACCCCAAATGGGAAAATAATGAGGAAAGGTCTGAGACCCGGCAGATCAGAGCAGCGGCTACTAAGGAATTGAAAGGAAGGAACTAGAAAGTAGTTGCAGCTTACAATTTGGGAAGGCACTGCTTCTGGGGCAAAGAGATAACTTAAAAGGGGAAGACGTGCTTTGACAGTTCGGTGGCAAAGGGAAAGAAGGAAGCAAGTGATGGAACTTCAGGGTCCTACAGAAACAAAAGAGAATCACAAAACCAGAAGTCATGCGAGCCCACTCTCCACCCAATAAAAGGAAGCAGTGTTGGGTAAAGAAACTGCCCTTCTCTGTATGAATGGAATAAGGTACTCTTGAATTAAGAAGCCTAGGAAGACTATCAGACCTCTCACCCCAGTCCACACTGAATCTCTGTTGCCACTGGTACGGGAAAATAAAGTCATTTCAAAATAACCCTAAGACAACAGGGAACATCCTTACAAAGCTACTATGTGGAAAAAAAAAATTTCAAATCAGAAATTAAAATACTATAGAAATAGAAATGGACAAAAGACAAATGTTGACCCAAATCAGAAAAAAAAAGACAAGATCATCTCATGATCATATATATTGCTTCACTAGAAAAGTTAAAGTTAACGGTACCTCACTTCACAGAGCAGTGAAATGAAAAAATAGGTATAAGGCACGTAAGTTCACACTTAATGCTCAACTGGTGTTAACTATAACTTAAAAAATAACTCATTCTACTATTCAGAAAAGGGATCACTATGTGCAGCACCATACTAAGGACAGAAGGATTTACTAATAAACAAAGGAGAAGATGCTTGCAATCAAGGGAGGAAAAAACACAAATTAAAATCCTTGAGATTGATACTACCATAAGCATTAGTATCATCAATTTGGTTCAAAGTTCAGATACAAGGGAACAGCCAGACAATTTCCAATCAGCCTAGGAAGAGTTCTTGAACCATGTTAAGTCTTAAACAGTGTGCCCAGGATGAGAATAGGGCTGGGCAGGAAAAGGATGTCCCAGAAGCAGTATCCAGGACTTTCCCTGGGGACCCATCTCACTCATGTTCTAGCCTGGGGGCGCCGTGCCATTGGCTCTGCTCTCACCCCCCACTTACTTCCTTCCTCTTGTTCTCTGCTTCTTTCTTCTGCTGTCGGCAGGGCACCAGAGATCCACTGGCCATCTTTTGTTTCTCCCAGGATAGACTCCAGGTCTATTTCATCCATGGTGCTCCCCTCAGAGGACAGCAGTTTATCCAAACCGAATTTGAGTATCTCACTCAACTTGAATGAAGAAAACAAAAAGTCCAGTTGGCCCTCATGAAAACAAACATTGGATATCAGTGATTTGCAAAGTGGCTTAACGACACCAGGCGCATGCCTTCCCTGATGGTCAGCCTTCCTTCTCTCCCCATGACAGATGACACCAATGGGGCTGTGCTGTAGTTGGATGATGGGTAAGCAGAGAGTGATAAATGATAGTCAGAGATGCTGACTTTGACAATTCTCAATAAACAAAAAATCTGAGCCTCCAATTTTTTTTTTTTTTTGAATAACAGCCATTTCCTGCATTATCTTAGCACTTCTCATGGAGTCTTTTACACAGGCAATCCCAGCAGCCACATGAGAAGTCACAGACCCTGTTAGCTACTCTCCCATCCCTTCCACTGCCAAACTTCTTGGAATGAGAAGGCTACACGGGGTCCTTCTTAAGTGACTTCCTTCCTTTGGCAATTTTGTTCCTGCCACAGTGCTCTATGGAAACCGCCTTCACAAAGACCAGTAACAACTCCCACCCACTAGACCTGAAAGCCCTTTCTCAATTCTAATGTTGCTGGACATTCCTCTAGCGTTGCACTACCCTGCTTCTCTTTCCTTCTCTCTAACGTACCCTCAGCCTATCCCTAGGGCTGTAGGAACCACCTAAAAAGTTCAGATCATCTTTCCTGGCTTTAGCTTCCTACTTCCAACTCTGTACTTCCCTAAGTGATAACTCTGAGACTCTGAACCAAGCTGCATTCACATCTTGGCTTATTTGCATCCTGTCTCTTTAGACTGGGTCAGTTATCTCCAGATGGTGTATTTTGTGAGTAACTTGGAAATCTTAATGTATTCTGTATCAGCTTCAAAAAAATTTAGACAGCTCACCTAAGCATCAAACAAACCTGGATACACTGATCTTTAACCTGGATATATATAACAAGGCGACTGGCACCAAAAAAAGAAGAAAGCCAACTATTTATGAAAAAGACTGGTCTGTCCTAGGACACTCCCTTCAGTCTACCTTATATTTATGCTTTCACTGGTGATGTGTCTCAGTCACCAAGGGACTACATGTGTCTTTAGAGAAGCAATATATTACAGTAATTAACGGCAAGGGCATGTGCTTGGAAGTTAGAGAGTACTTGGATTGGCGTCCTAATAAATGAATGTCCTAGGGCAAATTATTTAAAATAGGAATAAAGAGAGTGCCTACCTCATTCTCTTGTTATTCATATTCACGGAAACAATCGGAAAGAAGCACTTCATATGATACTTAGCACACAGTAAGCGTTCAATAAATGTTCACTACATCTGCATCTGCCTCTCTCTGTTTCTATTATGTTCCTCCTGCAGGATAACAAACCTTCTTCCTTCCTTGAGGACTTCAGGATCCTATACTTCTTAAATTTACTAAACAACAGTTACATCTTTTACTATTGGATTCTTTTTATTTTACAAACAAACCCTGCTTTCTTCTGAGACAAGGGCATTGGGTTGTTACCTTTGCTTTTGGCAACCAAAGAGATAACTTGCAGAGTCTTGGTAGGGAAGAGAGAAATCAGACATTAAACCAGAACGTAACCTTCCGATAACCACGAGCTGGGCAAGATTCTGAGAGAGCCCCCCTCAAACAGCCAGGGGTCTATGTTCCCACTAGTATTTGGCCCACGGCACAGAGGCATGTCTACTCAATCACATGGACATGTCCAGCAGCCCACATCACAGGGACACCCCAACTGAATCCCCTGAGCCCCTCCCGCACTGGGAGAGAGTTCAAACTTCTCACTGACAACCCCTCCTCCTCCCACACCCAGAATGTGGGCACTCCAAGGCTCCGCCATCTATTCCCACCACCAGACCCAATGCTGAACTTGTCACTCTCAAGGTTCTATGGGAGAACTCGTGCGTGGAGAACTATATTTAAGAGTCTCTGCAGTCTGCCCCTACCTCTCTCTCAAGCTTTCATCTTACATTTGTAATTGCCTTTTGGATAATGTGAAAAAAATACGTACAGCCGGCCCTGCCACCAGCATGGATAAGCGTGCACACATCAATTGGGAACCAAAGGAAGAACAGAGAAAGAAAAAAAACACACTTTGCACCTTGAGATAAACAAAAATCAAACAAGTAAATGCATAAAACCCAGGGATACTTTCTAGTTCTAGACCTAAAATAAAAGAAACCTTGAGCCTTTCCTGTAAGTTACTGACTCACTAACAAAACCAATGTGAGCCCTGTCTTTTGCAAAGCTGATGTGTAAAGATATGCACTGGTCTTTGTGGATATGATAGCCATGTGAGAAAATGTTTTTTTAACATTTTTTAACATTAATGTTTACAGACTAACTGTAAACTGGGTAATTCTGCTTATAATAGTGTTTAACTTTTTTTTCCTTTAAATACTTGTTGTATTGATATTTTCTGTTTGATAAACTAGTCCCTTTAAAGCCTACTCTCTTACAAACTTTTGCAAATGAAATTTTTGTCTCTGAGTTTTCCTCTAATAATAGTTTTGTTTATATTTTATTTTTTACTGCAAACTCTGTTGACTAAAGCATAAATTATCTTCCCTTCCTAAAACTCTGCCTACCTTCTATTTTCCTAATTTCTATCCTCCTCATCATCCAGGCTTACAGACATCTTTGAATTTTCCGTCTCCCTAGCTTCCCACCTCTGAGCAGCCGACTCCTGTCATTTCTTCTTTTGTAATGTTGCTCACTCCAGACCCTCCCACTGCTACTGCCCTGTCAGAGGTCTATTACTCACTTCACGCCTGGATCTTTCCAGTATCCTAGGAGTTGGTCTCTCCGCTTCCAGCCCTTCATCCCTGGGTCAAAATGGGAGAACCTGGGATATATCGTAATATGGGTTCTAATTTTAACCCAAGGGCTGCTACGGAATATCTCTAAGCCCTCTTCCAGAAGACAGCTTTCTCTAAAGTCTTCCAAGCCAGCACCTGCTTCCTATCCTGCGTCCCCTTCTTCAAGCAATTAACTCTAGTTCTTTTGTCTATTTTTCCTATGGCATAATTTTGAATTCCTGATCTTGTCCACCTTCCTCTGAGTATGAAGAAGGTGATGTAGAACGCTGATCAAAGGGTCTGGGGTTAAGATGGAGGTATGAGATTAATCATTATTTATTATGCTGAGTTGTTTATTTTATCTAATTCTCCTAAGGCCTCCTGAGGTAACTTGTGGTATCCTCACTTTTAGAAAAACAAAGGTTAAGAGATCTGCTCAAAGCCACTCAGCCAGTAAGTGGCAAGGCTTGGATTTGAATCCCAGCAGAGGGATCCAAAGCCCATCCTCATTCTGTATTTTTCTGCCTTTACATATCAGATTCATTTTAGCTCCCACAGCAGCTTGCACGCAGTAGATACGATGGCCGGTAGGAATTTGGCCAGAGAACAAATGTGTGGTTGGGGAGAGTGGGTGGTTAATGCATTTACTTTCTCATCCACAGGAGCACTGGCTAAAACCAGGACATATTCTAAAGTGAAGAATATGTTTTACCTGGAGGTCAGCATCCGCAGCAGGTTTCTGGGCTCCCAGAGTAAAATGGCCCCCTTCTGTGATCGTGCTGGTGAGCTGCAGCTTGGAGGCTGCTTTCCTACAGACTATTTCTTCCACAGTGTCTCGGCCAACCAGCCGAATGACTTTAACGGACCTGTACAGAAGTCAAAGGAAAGCAACGCGCTGACATAGAAGGGTCTGCAAAGAAGGGCACAAGCATGCAAGGTCAATACACCTAAAAGAAAACAAACCCAAAATGCCATGTTCAGGGTACAACTAAAGGGAAGTGGTTGTATGTGAACCTGAGCATTTGTTAGGCAGATCCGGCCTCTAATTGTCACTGAACCTTTCCAAAAAAGTCAAGGGAGGGATAATGAGATGGCCATAACTGGGGTTCCTTATCTGTGGTGGAGGAAAACTTCTGGGAGATCTAAATCATCCTCAGGCCAAAGGGTAAGACTTATCTTTTTAGCTTAGCTCCATAAAGCCATAACTTCATTTTTTAACTGAATTAGACCTTAACTCAGGAAGGATGAGATAAATAACTTCTAAAGCTTCCTTCCAGTCCTTTCACAATTAGACTTTGCTCTTTTTAACAAAGCAAGTCTGGAATAATAACATGCCCATCCCAGTACTACTCGTGAGTGAGCAACAGAGCTGGGCTAAAGCCTAGCGGTCTCTCGCCCTCCAGTCTAGGACTGTCACTGGCCCACACTCTTCACCCTCCTCCCCAACCCAGAACTGCTCAGGAGCCAAGGAAGTGGAGCCGTGCTATGCTTAAATCTCTCACTTGTTCTGGCCAATTCGGTGAGCCCTGGCAGCTGCTTGCAAGTCATTCTGAGGATTGAAATCACTGTCAACAAAAATAACGGTATCTGCCGCCGTTAAGTTCATGCCAACTCCACCTGAAAACAATGCAAAAAAGAATGTTATCAGCAGCACATGGGCTAGGGACCAGACAATAAAGACGCAAGGCTACAGTGGCCAGATTGATAAATCGAAAGCAGCCAAAACAATTGGCTTCATCCTTCAAACTGGCACTCCCATCCCCAACTCCAGACAGAGCCTTGCAGTGGTTAAAAGTCCTACCTGGGCTCCTATCGCCTGACTTGGGAAAGTTTAACGACTGAAAGTAACAGAACGAGGGCAGCAGGGGTAAGGAGCAAAAGTGGGTACTGAAGTTCATGCCCTGAAGCCATCTTAAATCTCTTCTGTTTAAAAATCTTCACTGCAATTTGTTTAGAATCGTCTATAGAAAAGGCCACATGCTCTTTCAGAACCAGTTTTAAATATGAGTGAGGTCTGCTGTGGGCAACATTAAGAGAAGAGCTCTTAACATCCACTGCAAGGTACAACTAAGCAGTAAGACCCCCGATACAAGGTAATGAGAAGAGGGGATGCCATTTATTACACTCCCAAGAGGAGCGGGGAAGCTACCTCCCTCTGACTGGAGAAAACTTCAGTAAGTCTCTTCTGTATGTGTTTCCACATTAATCAAAGGCAAGGTAACAAAACCAACCGAAGGGCAAGAACACTCCCTGGGACAACTTTCTGGTCTTTCTTCAGCACTGTAAGAAAAGGGCTGGGGAGGCTCCTTGGACTACAGGAATTAATTAAGAGAACCATGAAGGCAAATTACAGCCTTCTCTTTGATTAACGTGGAAACAAGTACAAAACCGACTCCCTCTTTGCAGGGTCGTTGCAGCTCGTTGCTGAAACAAGCAAGCCTGAAACGGCTTGTTCCAAGAGCCAAAATTAAGGACTAACTTTTGAGACAGGCTACTGTCTCTAAGCTGGATCTCCAGACAAGCCAGGCAGGAATATTCTAATTAAAGCCTTCATATAAAATTAAAGTTGGAATAAAGAGATAATAAAGACTGATTGCTGAGAGATGCTAAATTATACTTAGTAATAATGATGGCTACCCTGGTGCTGTGCTTTACTCCTTGCCAGGCACTGTTTTAATAAGCACTTTACATATATTAACTCCTTTAATCCTCGCAACAATCCTATGAGCAGTTACTGTTATTATGCTCATTTTATAGATGTTGAAATGGAAGCACAGAGAGGTTAAGGGATTTATTGGAAGTTGCACAGCTGGAAAGAGAAAGTACCAGATTCAGTGCCACATGGTCTGGCTCCAGAGCCTATGCTTTTTACCCACTATTCCATAATACCTCCCAGGCACTTCTTTCATTAAAGTGTGCTCCCTAAAAATTTTCTTCTTCTTCTTGGGTTAATGTCATCTAAGTTCAACTCTTCTTCATGAAGGGGTGATATTTTATAAATAAGTTGTAGCCAGACTTCTTTGGGACATATTCATGAGCTATCACTGCCACCTGGTGGCAATATGACTCAATCAGAAATATCTGAAAGTTGGAGGGAAACTGCTGAATAAAATGATAATGATGCAAATCTACAGCTAAAAAGCGAGAGCAAACAGGACAGTGTTTGGAAAAGACTCATGTCCAGAACTGCTTTGGCTTCTAAAAGATCACTGTGTTTCAACTAGTTCTGAGTACTCCAAGGAGATTAGCTGAAAAGCAGAGATCTCTTTCTTCCTAATTTTAGACGTTTCAAACAATGCTGCACTCTGAATATGAAGATGATGAAATCAGTAAAGCATAAATAGGGCTGTTTTCCCAACAGTGATGATGTTTGCCCTGATCCTTTCGGTCTCTCCTAAGTCTACCCCTGGGACAACTAATGACAGGAACAAATGGCTGAGATCCAGGGTGCAGTCGATGATCTTGGAAGCAAGTGGGGTCAAATGAATCTGACCAGATCTTCACAATACAGAGGTGAGACGTACACAGGCGGAACAATCTCCCTGCCGTCAACGAGTGTATCTAACACTTCTTTTTTATACCCTGTAGTACTAGGCGCTTAATAAATGCTTACTAAGTGAGCCTGAACTCTCTTCTCATAAAGATATTGATCTCTCCTTATTAATAGAGGACACATATCCCTTCAGAGCTCCTGCATCTAGCCCATCAAGATTTAGGTCTACAAAAAATAAAATAATGAAACTTAAGATTCTATGAGTTTAAAACTAACTTAAGGTCTGCTTGTTCCATGGCATGAGAATAATTTCATCTCCAAGAGCTGATGTCATATTATTTAAAGAAATGAAAACATTCTGTAACTGGTAAAACACTATAAATGTGTCATGTATAATATTTGTAACAAGTTTATATACGCAATGTTATAAATAATTCTAACAAGCTGGCAATTTCATTATAATCACATTTTTTAATACTAGATTTTTATTAAGCTTTTACAACACTATTCCAGAGCTACTTGTAGGAAGGACAACTAGTAGACAGGTTGCTATCTCATTTCATGGCTGGGAAGGTAAGCTGTCTCTATCAAATGTGACTACAATTTTGCAGAAAATCATAGAAATCTTTCAGGATGATCCCAGGTCAATAGTCAAAGCAGATTAGAATTACTTTCCAATGACCCCAGGTTTTAGCCTTACTTCTTTGATGAGACGAAAGCTTAGATCGGTTGGATAGAAAAGAACACCATGCTAGAAGTCCAGCACCTTGATAAACTTATGTCATCTGCCTCAATTCCCCCTTTTTTACACTCCTCAGTAATAACCTCACCTTTCAGAGAATTAAGGAAAAACATACTAATGGTTAGGATGTAAATGTACCGTGTCACCCCTTATTTGCCTGCTTCTGTCAGTGTCTATGCGGCCTACCTGCCCTGGTACTCAGGAGAAAAATAAAGATGGGCTGCTGTCCAAAGTTCTTGATGGCCAGGTGTCTCTCTTCTCCTCTCACAGAGCCATCCACACGCTCATAGCTGTAGCCTTCACACAGAGGGAGAAAACAGAGAAACATTAACCATTTCCAAGTATGCTCTGTGGAATTAAACACTGTCAGCTCAAAACCAAATGCTAATTTGTCCTTTCTCATATACAGGCATGCCCCTACTGTAAGCAATCTTCCTTTGGTTCTGAATAATGTTCTTACACTGCTTTCCTCTGTAACAGCCCCACACCCCAGGTAACTCTTCAGGGGCCTATCTGGACTGTTAAAAGTCTAAAAGTCTTGAGCAATGTAGTGGTCAGGGGATGTCACCTCTATAATCCATGTAGTCTTGGAGAATATCCAACATCTGGGTCATTTGGGAGAAAAGTAAAACTCGATGGCCCCTGGCAAGAAAAAGAAAAGGAAAACTGCCACCTCTGATAGTATTTAAGGTGGGTTTCGCTCAGGTGACACTTAGCAAAGAATGCAAGTTTATAAAGAAATGAAATACTGAAGCAGAAATATAAATGTCATAATCATTTACAGAGACTTCTTCAGTAATGCAAAATGCTTTATATAAGGATATAACTGCACATGTAGCTGTATCCTTAGAGCAGTTCTCAAACTAGAGTGGGGATATTCCCAGGAGCATGTGTCAATGCACCAGAGGGTGTAGGAAGACTGGATAACCAAGACACCTCTTTCTAGGATGTCAAATACTAAATGGAAAGAAATATACACTTTTATTTTAACAGCAAAATAACAAAGATTTGTGAAGAGAAAAATGCAAAATTCAAATGTACAAAAAACAAAACAAAAATTGATAACCCTAAAGAGCTTGTGGTTGGCAATCTATAGCTATCCTCTACTTGGGGGTGAAAGTTACTATCCTCTCAATGTATAGCATCATTGGTTAAAAATTCTGAGAAACATCACTTTAGAGAAGCAAGGGGCAGGTGGCATCTCATATCCCATGTGATACATGAGAAAATTTATGTAGGGAGAGGAGAGAGGAAAGGAAGAGGTAAAATGGATTAAGTCAAGAACAAATTCAAGGGAATTCCCTGGCGGTCCAGTGGTTAGGACTCTGTGCTTTCACTGCTGGGGGCCAGGGTTCAATCCTTGGTTGAGGAACTAAGACCCCACAAGCTGCGCAGTGCGACCAAAACAAACAAACAAAAAACAAAGTCAAGCTTAGAGCCCCATGCTATCAGCCATTATTTGACTGTCATACAGAGTGAAGTCAGTCAAAAAGAGAAAAACAAGTATCATATATTGACACATATATGTGGGATCTAGAAAAATGGTATAGATGATCTTATTGGCAAAGCAGAAATAGAGACACAGACGTAGAGAACAAACATATGGACACCAAGGGGGGAAAGGGAGGGGTGGGATGAATTGGAAGATTGGGATTGACATATATACACTATTGATACTATGTATAAAGTAGATAACTAATGAAAAAGAAAAAAAAAAGTTTGTGTAAACAAAGAAGCACAGCACTGTCAAAACAACATTCTCATTAGGAAAACTAATTTAATCTGATTTTGCAATGGGTGTAGATGAACAACTATAAACAACTCCTTCAAGGCTCTAGCCCCAGATTGGTAGAAAACGCACTGAACTTAAAATCGAGGACCTCAGTTCTAATCCCATCTCTGTCATTTGCTAGCTGTGGTGGCCTCAGACAAGCCACACAACTTCTCTGGGCCTGTTTCATCACCTGTGAAAGGAAAAGGTTGGAGGGAAGATACTTATGGGTCCTTCTCCAACACTAAGACACTTAGAGTAGATACATCATAGCCAATAAAATATAGTAAGACATGCAGTTATTTGACTTGCACATTCCTAATGCTGTTTTGCCAAATCTGAGGTTTTAGGTTGGTTCAGGCCTACTTGGGTCAGTTGTCCCTAAGGGATAACTTTCAAATCCTTGGGAAACTAGGATTTTTCTAGACTCCTCTGTCCCTCTGGGGATCAGGAAGATCAGATACAGGCTGGACACCAGGCCACTGAACACTTTGCAGAAACTTTAGAGGCTCCAGAAGTGACTCGGTCATCCGATGTCCGACTCATGTCTCAAGGAAAGAGTCCCCAAGTTCTCCCTGGGTTCAAACCAAGCCCCACAAGTTAACAAAAGTAAATATTTACTAAGCAGTTATTATGTGCCAATTCAATGCAAGGTACCAGCAGGAAATGAAACAAGAAATGCTTGATGTTATCTCTGTCCTTGTGGAACTAAACAATATAGCTGGAGTGAGATGGTTAATATACAGCAATTAACCAGACAGCAGATTAAGGCAGCACATTGCCAAGCACTGGATTAGGGTCCTAAGTGCTGTATGAAATCAGGAAAGGAAAGGATGATTATGGAGGGGATGGTGTGGGATGGAATGGAATGGGCGGGGGGGGGGGGGGTTGTAGTTGCAGAGAAGATGGAACCTGAATCAGGGTGTTGAAAAAAGGAGAACTGGGATTAGTCTCAAGAAACCAGTGAGTTGCTCCTTATTCTGGTTTTAACAGTCACCAGCTCAGAGCAGAAAATATGAACCTACCACCTACTTGGAATACAGGAATGCCAGCAGCTTATCCAGCAGGTGAAGTTTCCCACTGGCCTCAATCAGGTGATCTCCAATTTCAAAAGGCTCTGGTTCCACACCTGGAAAAGAAAGAACCCACTCCCCGTAAATGTGTCCCCAGTCAGGGCAGACTGAACAGAAAAGCCGATAGCCGAGGCTACAGAGAGGCCAAGCTCCTTCTAACTGATAAAGGGCCCAAGTCTCATATCTCTTTGAGGCATTTCGTAATTATTTTTTACATGATGATCTCAGCACTGCCTAACATCAATCACAGAGCCTGGCACACCCAATATGCCTAAGAAATGTTTACCCAAGGAAGAAACCCACTCTTTAGGAAGCTGAGGCACAGGGAGATGCTAAAGACCAAAGAGACCCAAAATTGAAATCTTCAGGCTCTCACTCTAGAAAACAAATCAAGAAATAGGCTCAGATGTATAAATGAGTCATTCTCAAGGTGGGGATAGTAGAATAACCTGGAGGGCTTCCTTCAAAATCTACATGTTCCCAATGCCCCATCTCTTAAAAAAAAAAAAGCTCTGATATGCACCTAATTAAGATTCTGTGACATTTTAAAACAATTCATACTGCTACTTGGCAAGGACTTCCTTAAGATGACTTGGCAAACCCTCCACACTGATCCTATCAATAACAGAGCCCTCACAGCCACAGAAAGTCTGGAATGGTCCCAAAGGCTACCAATCAGAGTGAATTAAAAAAAAAAAATTTTTTTTAATGAAAATTAAAACACTACATATCAAAATGTATAGAATGCAACTAAAGTAGCACTTAAGAGGGAAATTTAGACATCCATAAGATGAAAGGGAAGCAGCAAAGGAGGCTGAGAAGGAGCAGACATAAGGCAGGTGGAAAAGCGAGAGAAAGTATTGTCCCAGAAGCCAAAGGATAAAGGCGTCTCAAGACGCAATCAACTACGTCAAGATTTTGAGAGGGTAATTAAAATGTGAACTGACAACTATTGGTTGAGCCACTCGGAGACCACTGGTGAACTAGGAATGGTAGTGATAAAAGGCTCAACAAGTGGGTTCAAGACCAAGGGGCATCCAATCATAAAGAAATGATCAGATAATGATTCACTTTGTTATACAGCAGAAACTAACAGAACATTGTAAAGCAATTATACTCCAACAAAGATGTTAAAAAAAAATGATCAGATAAATTCAGATTATGAGACATCACATAAAACAACGTGCCTTGATTCTTCAAAACTGTCAATTTCATCAAAGACCAAAAAAAAAATGCTGAGGAACATTTCTAGATTATAGGAGAGTAAAGAGAGCCCTCACAGCCACAAAAAGCCTAGAATTGTCCCGAAGGCTACCAATATAAGTGAATTAAGTTTAAAAAAATGACAAATGCAATGCAGGATCTATGACTAGATCTTGAATTAAAAAAAAAGACAGACATGAGACAGAGTCACAGGAGAGAAGCATACACATTATTTCCCATAAGTTTTTACATGACACAGGGAGCTCTCCTAAGGAAATGAAGAAAGACCCAGAAAAGTGGCAAAATTTAAATGCTTTTCTATTGTGCTGAACAAAGAGAGGCAATTGTGAAAAAGGAACCACACTATGTGGGAAAGGCTAAGGAGAATGAGAATTGTGTTTAACAAGGCCTATTTGTAGAGAATTCTCTCATTCTCCAATTTCTGCCCTTGAGTATAACCACGTCACTCTCCTCCCAGCAAAGGGAGGAGGTCTTCATGGTGGGAGGGGATGGGGGGATGGATATGTTATCCTTTCTGCACCTGCTGTTTTGGGGGTTGGATTGTTTGTTTTGTTTTTGCTGTTGTTTCTTTTTTAAGTGTCCGTAGCTCAAAACAATAAAAACATGTAAATCAGATAATGTCACTCCTCTGATTAAAATTCTCCTGTGTTTTCCCATTGTATCTAAAATAAAAATAAAATTACTTTAAAAAAAGAAAAGAAAAGAAAAAAGAAAAACAAAGTCATAAGGGATGTTTAGGAGACAACTGAAGAAATCTGAATATGAACAATACATTAGATAACATCAACATAAAAAATTAACAAGAGAAAATGGGGGAAAATAGACAGTAAGTATAGGCAAATCTTTTGAAGAATTTTGCTGTGAAGTTGGCCACAGAAATGACAACAAAAAGTAATGTGAGAAAAAAGGGCACTGCCTCACCATCAAATAAATATGGGTGATCCACACACTTTCGAAGCTGGGACAAGACATTCTGAAG
This sequence comes from Balaenoptera musculus, assembly GCF_009873245.2. Classification (NCBI taxonomy): domain Eukaryota; kingdom Metazoa; phylum Chordata; class Mammalia; order Artiodactyla; family Balaenopteridae; genus Balaenoptera; species Balaenoptera musculus. The sequence goes on along the minus strand of NC_045785.1, from coordinate 106,748,827 downwards.
TTTAACTTTCTTTGCCATCTCATTTTCAAACGCGTCTGAAATTTAAAAAAGAGAGAGAGAGATGGACTACTGGACAACAACAGAAAAAACCCTGTAAGTGTCCATACATAACCTTACTCATTTCAATAATATATCTTTCAAACCTATATTAACTTCCCAAATTTCACTGAATCACATTAAGAATTAATAGCACATCGATATAACGTTTTCTTAACCATCACCTTGTTTCAAGAAAGAAGCCTAACTATAAAACAAACTCAGGGGGTACTTTGTTACTCTTTTGCAGAATTCTAAATTTCCTTCTTCAACTGCTATTCTGGAGCCAAGGGACAAAAAAGTGCAAATTGAGAGATCTGTCTATTCCTATCTCTCCTTTCCCAGTCCCCATTCCTTCCAGATAGTATTGGGTTGGCCAAAATGTTCATTTGGGTAACGTCTTACAGAAAAACCCAAACGAACTTTTTGGCCAACCCAATATGATTTAACCGAAACGTTTTGCAATGTGTTAAATATGTGTCAGGATAGGAAAATGAAAGGCATTACTGGGACACCTAGAAGAGTTTGCTTAACTAAAGGCAATAAGGAAAACCAGGAGCAGGGGTATGGGGAGGAAATTTCACAAATGCAACAACCAATAAAGTCTGAGTTATACTAAAGATACTCTGCAGCTGACCCGAATATTATTCAGAATACAGAATTCCATCCCATATTCTTGCTATACAAAGTGAGTGTGATTATAAAATATTTCCTTGCATGCAAATCATATCCTCATTTAGTTTCTAAATGGACAAGTGCCCTCTGATTACCTAGGTCTTTCATCAAAATGGCCTTGTAGTATTTTTTCTGCAGTGCTGACATGCCATGGTATATCACTACTTCCGTCTTCTTGGGAAGCTCTGTGGCTACCTCAGCTTTCACTCGCCTCAGCAGAAATGGCTGCAAGAGTTTGTATAGTTCACTTGCTGTATGAGGGAAAAACACACACACATACAAGAGTAGTGTGGGACAAAAGCAAGACCAAGGCAATCAATCACTAGAGAACATACAACAGTTTATTTTTGTTTCTCATTTTCATGCCAATTCTGGGTTCTAGGCCAGCACGGTAATTTTTCATAGTATTTCTTCCTTCATTGGGTTCTTCTTTCCAACTCCTTCTGATTCTTACTAATAATCTCATTTGCATAGAGCTAGTCTGTTTCCAGGATACTTTTGCATTTGATCAGCATAACAACTCAGAAATGTAGGGCAATACGTAATATTGTCTCTATTTGTATAACTAAGTTAAGTGAAGCTCAGAGGAATTAAACCCCTTATCCAAAGTCACATAGCTGGCTCTAATGTTGCTAGCACTCAAACTTAGCTCTTTGACTTCTACGCCCCTGTTCCTTCTCCAGCTGTCGTGAACTTCGAAAACTAGCCTAAATTGGAATTACACTGCATGTAGGATTACCAGATATGGCAAATAAAAATACAAGTGCCCAGTTAAATTTGAATTTGATAAACAAATAATTTTTTTTAATATCAGTATGTCCTGTGTAATACTTGACTGGGTGTCATATATTTTATCTAGCAACCCTAAACATGGGAACAATCAGAGCAGGTTCCCCAGGTAAATTTCAGCCTGTGGTGTGGGGATCTCTGCTGTGAGGAGCCTTTCCAACTCACACTCACCTAGTACATACATACCCACTAGTTGGCATGCCTACCACTTGTTTTGAGTAATCATCCTGGGATAATATCACAGAGATAGACAGACAACGCTATGAGGCAGGGGGGCAAAGGTGCAAGAGGAAGAAGACTACGAATGGTGACTGTACAAACAAGGAAGGCTTTCCCCTGTACTTCCACCACCATCCATCCCAGACTTTTGGTTTTGGTGCAGTGTTAAAAGAAACACCAGTGCTGTGGAACGCTGAATGACAGTTTCAGACTATAGCACCCGCATACTTTTCTGCCTCAGGGAGTAGCACGAGAAGTTAACAATGTCCTTATAGAAATTACATGTTGGAAAAAAAAAGGTCTGCAAATCAGCAGATATTATTTCTTCTGAAAATGACCCAAATAAGCACGACTATAGAATCATGTAACAAACGAGTAAGAGAGTCATGAATAGCAGGAGCTGGGAACAGCAGGAGGGCTCTGACATCACCTTATCTTTGTGTGGCTCTGTGTCTCCCCGGAAGGTGTCCTCTGGTTATCGATTCTCTTTCTTTTCTATCTATAACCCTCATGCGCTAGGGAAGTCTCTGGGCCAGACCTCTTGGGCATGATTTGTAAGAAGGGAACTTACCTGACTCAGACTCTTTCTCAATATCCTGGTAACGCTGAATGAAATCTTCCACCTGCTCCTTGGAAAAGAGATCAGGCTCCACAAAACTGAGGAGAGAGTAGAGCTCTCGAAGGCTGTTCTGGATGGGAGTTCCGGTCAACAGGAGATTGAAGACGACTGAAAACTCAAATATATAAATAAATAAAGTGAAAAATCCATAACCCTGGAAAGCAAGACTTAGTTACCCATCACAGCCTTTACAAAGAGAGGCATGATTTAATGAAATGACGAAAGGGACATGAAATCAGAAGGCTCAGGTTCAAAATGTACATAACTGTTTGATGTAGGAAATAATATCTCTTCAGTTTAGACTATAAGAAGGGGTAATAATCCTGTGAAGGAGATACCATTATAAGGTAAGTAAAATCACATTTTGAACGCTAAAGTACTGCATGAGTATTGAATATGGGTACTGTTATTCTATCTATGTGGGAATTCAAGCACATAGCATAGACCCAAGCAGTTTGAGAAGCCCAAAGCAATAGCAGCAGGACCCACCACTACAAGCAAGAAGCAAAAAGATCTCTTTTAAAAGAATGTCCTTTTGTAAAACTTTACAGGTGCAGCCAATGCAAGGCATCAAGACTTCTGGACATTTCTGGACCATATAGAGTCCAAAATGGAAACAAACTCTTTAAATTTTGAGCAAAAGATGAGAACACCAAGAATAACAGACTAATGAAGTAAAAGGTTAGGAAAAACAGTAACAACAGATATTAGATAAAGCAAAGGACAACCTCTGAACTAACATTAACAAGAACTTAGACCACTTGAGTTAAATAATACAGCACAAAGAGAAAGCCATATCCTGTGTATATATGTTAAACATCAAAATACATTATGTATGAGTGTATGTATCTATATAGATACATATATACACTTTGATATTTAAAGTAATATATTTTTATTTTTTAAATAATATATATGCATATTTATGTTTGGGTATACACAGCACTGCAAAGGATGTGGCAGCATATACACCAAATGTTAACATATGCAGTGGAGTAGGATTTTTGGTAGCTTTTACTTTTCTTCTTGTGTTTCTATATTTTGATTTGGGAGGGGGTCATAAGAAGACACTGCTTTTGGGAATTCCCTGGCGGTCCAGTGGTTAGGACTCCGTGCTTTCACTGCCGAGGGTGCAGGTTCAATTCCTGGTCAGGGAACTAAGAGCCCACAAGCCACACAGTGCGGCCAAAAATTTAAAAAAATTAAATTAAATTAAAAAAAGGAGACAATGCTTTTGAGATAAGAAAAGGTGATAAATGAAACGACACAATCAATTAAAATTGATTTCAAAATCTTTTTTTTTTTTTGGGGGGGGCACTCTCCCTTTTTTCGTTTCTTTTTAAATTGTCTAATCAATGCCCATTCATGCCTGCTCTGCTTGTAGGACAGTGTTTTCATAGTAGTTCAACAGTAAAGGTTTCCAATAACCAAATCACATTTTTAAAATATGTGCTCACCAAGCAAAGAACTAAAGTGACCAAAATAATGAGGTCAACAAAGATAATCAAGGTTGTCAGTCACTAAAATCAACTTACACTATCACATGAGTTAACATTTTTATTCAAAGCAGTGTCCATTTTGGCATCAAAACTTATACTCGGGGAAAAAAAAAAAAGAAGTCCAGAGATGGGGCTTCCCTGGTGGTGCAGTGGTTAAGAATCTGCCTGCCAATGCAGGGGACATGGGCTCAAGCCCTGGTCCAGGAAGATCCCACATGCCTCGGAGCAACTAAGCCTGTGCACCACAACTACTGAGCCTGTGCTCTAGAGCCCGTGAGCCACAACTACTGAGCCCGCGTGCCATAACTACTGAAGCCCACACACCTAGAGCCCTTGCTCCACAACGAGGAGCCACCGCAATGAGAAGCCCGTGCAATGCAACAAAGAGTAACCCCCCTTCGCAGCAACTAGAGAAAGCCCGCGCACAGCAACGTAGACCCAACGCAGCCAAATACAAATAAATAAATACATTTATTTAAAAAAAAAAAAAAAGGTCCGGAGACAATCTGTTTGTGTACAATATTTTGTAAACATTTTTGTATAAAATATTTTGCAAATATTTTCTACATTATTAAATATTCTTATGCATAATTTTTCATGGCAGCCTTACTTTGTAAGTGTACTGTATGGGTATAGCATAAATTGTATAACCAATTCCTTATATTCACATTTAGGTTGCTTCCAACTTTTACAAACAAGCTCAAAACAACATTAGGAAGGAGGAAAAGGCAGTACCCTTCTCCCCACCAATCAATAAATGTGAGTATTCAGATATAGAGAGCAGACTTGTGGTTGCCAAGGGGAAGGGGGGGTGGGGAAGGGATAGATTGGGAGTTTGGGATGAGCAGATACAAACTATTATACATAGAATCGATAAACAACAAGTTCCTACTGCATAAAACAGGGAACTCTATTCAATATCCTGTAATAAACCAAAACGGAAAAGAAAAAAAATAAAAATTATAAAAGTGAGTGTTTTTTTCTGACCAACTAGTTGTCTGCAATTCAAACCTCACCTAAAAAGGAATACTTAGATGATGCAGAACGATTTCCTCACTTAGCCCCTCTGAGCCTTAGTTTCCTTATGAATAAGAAGAAAAGGCTCTGGAGCCGGCAACAGACTTTAGCTTCCCCCACTCCAAGCTCAGGGTTCTTTTACTACACCCGCTTCTCTTCTCCCACTGTAAATCAGTAAACTGGCATGGTAGTTTATGAAGCAGTCTCTTATAAGGTTAGGCGCCAGGATATGACAACCTCTTGGGAAAGAGATACTGTTACGAGTCCCTAAAAAGAACGTAAAGGACACTACAGAGCAGAGGGGCCCCCAATAAGGGACAGGAATCTTTGAGACTGTGCAAATAATAGACAGTGGCCATATCTGCATTAACACTAAAAACTGCAATTTTTAGCCAATAAATATAGAATTAAAATCTAAGACTTTCTTCCAAAAGACCTCTAAATTTATTAATTGATCTATTTTAGGATAGGGACCAAAATTCAGTGATGGTCCCACACATTCACACGTGGGGGTCTCATGAACGAACAAGCCTTTACTAGGTCAACAAGGAGAAGGGCACTTCATACTCACAAGCTGTTCCACTGGCTCCTCAGAAAAGAGGGCATATCTAGGGCTACAATGACATTTCTCATTTACTCTGCCGGAATGATGCCAGAGATTAAGAGAATGGAATAAGATCAAGGGTGTCACACTCAAAAGTATGACAAAGACAGGAGAGATTGGAGGGACTATTCAACGGTGTGAAATCAGTCTCTTCACGACTCTGTGAACTGTCAAATTTTTTAAACAGGTAAGTGGGGGAGGGGTACAATGTCAGATATGTTTGTTACTGCAGACAGAAAAACTACAGTAAGATTATTTTTAAAGAAACTGCCTCTTTGAAGAAGATCAAAAAGACAGTTGAAACGTTTCCAAAAATACAATGTATTTTCCTGGGGTAGAGTCTTATTCATTTGATAACCAGATTTTAGTAAACATCACCTCCTGGGTAAAAGAGGAAGAAGAAGTTAAGCCATATTAAGTACTACTTCTGTCACCATGTATGTTCACTGAGTCCTCCAGAAATCTCACTGAAAAAAAATATTTCAACTGAATTGGCTCTATATAGGACTAAACTAATATTTTTTAAAATGGAGTTATATAAAAGCTAAGAGTATCCTGGGAGTTTACCTCTGAAAGTGTCTTATGCAGCAAGGAGCTTTGGTTTTTCAACCTGTGAGCTTCATCCACAACAAGAACACTCCAAGGGAAGCTGTGAGGGAAAAATCCAAGCTTTCAGTTTTGTGTAACTCAAACATATATCTCACAACCAAAAGTCTTACTACAAAACCATGACTCTTGCTGGGAAGACTAATAGCAAGCCCATTCTATTAGAAACACACCCAAACTGCCTTCTTATCTGAGAGCTAACCATGTACATAAGACAATCTGGATAAGGTAGTAAAATTAAGGAAATTTATGGGAAAGATCTATGCATTGAAGGCAGAAAGAAAGGAGTCGGAGACATAAAGCAAAAGAAAACGCTTATGACCACCTACTATGTGCCAGACACTCAGCTTGGGGCTTGAGGTATGTTATTTAAATCAAAAATATAAAGTGAGCAGACATTATTGTACCCATTTTAACAACACAGACTAAAGCTCAGAAAGGTAGATGACTTGGTCAAGGTCATAAAGCTAGTATGAGGCAGAACTGAGATTCAGACCCAGAAGAAAAGCCAAGAGACAGTGGTGTCACAGTAGCTAAAAAAGTATGATTTTAAGATGGGGACGTGGTGAACATGATCAAATGTTACAGATAGTAGGATACATCATTGGCTCTGTTAATGTGGCAGTCGTTGGTAGCTGTGCCAGAGCACTTCTGCAGCATGATAGCTACGACCACAAACTCTCAAGAGGTTGTAGTCATAAAAGCACATCCTCTGCATATACTCCTGGGAAGCTGTTTTTCCCACCAAAAAAATTCAAAATATGGAAAACTATGTATGTATGAATATGTTCCAAGCTCCATTATTTAAAACAGCAAAAAATTGAAAATAATAATAATAGGTCCAATAATGGGTGACAAAATATAGCATTTTAAATGATAAATATGATTATGTTATAATATAAAGGCCTATATAACTAAAAAAGGTATTATATATCTTTTTCACAAATGTGAAAACCATGCAAAAGATAATAAAGTGGAAGTTATAAGGTTTTTAACTTTTTATTTCATTTGTAAACATTCTGTACTCCCACTACATTATTTTTATACTTAAAAAACTAAATGTATATACAAGTAAAGCAGAATATTGGGAAGACAGTAGGTATGGAAATAAAAATCCCTCAAATATTAGAGGAAGATCTTGAGCAGAGGTTGGCCTTAGAGGAAGAAGCCTTCTTCCTCTGAGGCCACAAAGAAAATCCAAAAAACGGGTAAAATTCCAGCAGGAATTGGGATCATTCCTGCTGGGTAGCAGGACCAGGGGCTGCACTGAAGGATAATAAAGAATAAGAATGCAGCTGATGTTGGACACTGGTCATGAGATAAGGTGTGAAAGTGGCTGCAGTACAGTGCCTGGCTCCTGTTTGAATTACCATTCAAAATAGATTAGGTATTAATCTATTAAGATTATTATGGTATTATTAAGGTATTAAGAACTAGATATTCAGGTTTTTACACACCGCAAGCATCCAATAAAAAGTGTATTCAATGAAACAGACTTCAGGGAGGTGGATCTGGGCTCAGTGAAAGAAGGAGGTCAAGTCACTCATCAAAGGACACGCCAAGGGATGTTTCCTGGAGAGGATGAGGCACAGGGAATTCCAGCACTGAACAGAAAGTGGGACAAAGTAACTTCTAGTCCCCTTGATCCAAAGATTTTGTAAGTCTGCTGTCAAAAAATTTTCTGATTTTTCATACTGTTACATGCACAGTCTCAGCTCTCTATAAGCTTTTTTTTTTTTTTACATCTTTATTGGAGTATAATTGCTTTACAATGGTGTGTTAGTTTCTGCTTTATAACAAAGTCAATCAGCTTTACATATATACATGTTCCCATATCTCTTCCCTCTTGCATCTCCCTCCCTCCCGCCCTCCCCACCCCACACCTCTAGGTGGTCACAAAGCACAGAGCTGATCTCCCTGTGCTATGCGGTTGCTTCCCACTAGCTATCTATTTTACGTTTGGTAGTGTATGTATGTCCATGTCACTCTCTCTGTCACATCTTACCCTTCCCCCTCCCCAAATCCTCAAGTCCATTCTCTAGTAGGTCTGTGTCTTTATTCCTATCTTGCCACTAGGTTCTTCATGACCTTTTTTTTTTCCCTTAGATTCCATACAGTATGTGTTAACATACTGTATTTGTTTTTCTCTTTCTGACTTACTTCACCCTGTATGACACACTCTAACTCCATCCACCTCACTACAAATAACTCCATTTCGTTTCTTTTTATGGCTGAGTAATATTCCATTGTATATATGTGCCACATCTTCTTTATCCATTCATCCAATGATGGACACTTAGGTTGCTTCCATGTCCTGGCTATTGTAAATAGAGCTGCAATGAACATTTTGGTACGTGACTCTTTGAATTATGGTTTTCTCAGGGTATATGCCCAGTAGTGGGATTGCTGGGTCGTATGGTAGTTCTATTTTTAGTTTTTTAAGGAACCTCCATACTGTTCTCCATAGTGGCTGTATCAATTTACATTCCCACCAACAGTGCAAGAGGGTTCCCTTTTCTCCACACCCTCTCCAGCATTTATTGTTCCTAGATTTTTTGATGATGGCCATTCTGACCGGTGTGAGATGATATCTCATTGTAGTTTTGATTTGCATTTCTCTAATGCTTAATGATGTTGAGCATTCTTTCATGTGTTTGTTGGCAATCTGTATATCTTCTTTGGAGAAATGTCTCTTTAGGTCTTCTGCCCATTTTTGGATTGGGTTGTTTGTTTTTTTGTTACTGAGCTGCATGAGCTGCTTGTAAATCTTGGAGATTAATCCTCTGTCAGTTGCTTCATTTGCAAATATTTTCTCCCATTCTGAGGGTTGTCTTTTGGTCTTGTTTATGGTTTCCTTTGTTGTGCAAAAGCTTTTACGTTTCATTAGGTCCCATTTGTTTAATTTTGTTTTTATTTCCATTTCTCTAGGAGCTGGGTCAAAAAGGATCTTGCTGTGATTTATGTCATAGAGTGTTCTGCCTATGTTTTCCTCTAAGAGTTTGATAGTGTCTGGCCTTACATTTAGGTCTTTAATCCATTTTGAGTTTATTTTTGTGTATGGTGTTAGGGAGTGTTCTAATTTCATACTTTTACATGTACCTGTCCAATATTCTCAGCACCACTTATTGAAGAGGCTGTCTTTTCTCCACTGTATATGCTTGCCTCCTTTATATGATAAGCCTCTTTAGGGCAAAGATTACATTACACTCCCTGGCTGTTCTCAGAGTGTGCAGTACAGTAATACAAAGTATAACTTTGCCAAATACATGAACCTAGTTGCAGGGCAGGGATAAAGAGGCAGACATAGAGAATGGATCTGAGGACACGGGGTGGGAAGGGGAAGCTGGGGCGAAGTGAGAGTAGCATCGACATAATATACACTACCGAATGTAAAATAGCTAGCTAGTGGGAAGCAGCAGCGTAGCACAGGGAGATCAGCTTGGTGCTTTGCGATGACCTAGAGGGGTGGGATAGAGAGGGTGGGAGGGAGGCTCAAGAGGGAGGGGATATGGGGACATGTATATGCATGTGGCTGATTCACTTTGGTGTACAACAGAAACTAACACAGTATTGTGAAACAACTACACTCCAATAAAGATCTATTAAAAAAAAAAGACTAAATCCGTGTTCTTAGAGTTCATACTAAGTAAACATTATAGATGTCTCTTTATTATTTAGGTTCTTAAATTCACCTGGAATGGATTGAAGGCAGATGATCTAATATAAAAAGACTGTATTTCTGCTGAAAATGTGCAACTCCACTGCACCGAGATACTTTGTAAAGCTCTCTTATGAAGAAGCTCCCCAGCACTGAGTGGTGGGTTTGGATGTCTGCTTTGCCATTTACTAGCAACGTGCCCTGGGATGGGTCACCTAATCTCTTACCTTTCTCATCTATAAAACGGATGATAATACCCACCTTAGGGTTTTCATGAAGATTAAATAGGATAATTTATGTAAAGTACCCAGTAACAACTATCTCCCAATCTTCTTGTCTGTTGAGACTTCCGATATATTGCCTTGTATTATGGATATCTCTACCCTTCTTACCCCTCTACTGGAGTTTATGTCCTCTTAGTGTCACTCTATGGTTTACTTTCCTGGTATTGCTGATAACTCCCAGAACAGTGTCTTTCCAGGGGACACATCTTCAATAAATATTAAGTTGGATATTAATAATAAAAAAGAAGTGAGAAGGAACACATATACTTTTCCTAAGAAAAGTAAGGTAATATGCTTACTTAAATGAAACTTAAGTGAAACAAAAACACTAGATGGAAGTCATGAAATCTATGACTGAGCCTTTAGTGTTTCAAAATAAGATGAAAATAAAAATCCAACTCAGAAGAACCTGGATAGGAAATAACATTGAAAATATTGATAAAGCACTTTGAAAAGTCTCCAAATATTAAAGATGCAAACCTCACCTAACCATGTCATAACTACACATGCTATGGAGAATGAAACTCTGTCCATATAACTTCTTATTCACCTAAAACTAGCTCTTGTTTGATTTACATGGTGACTGTTGTCTTAACCACATACTGCAACACCTTGTCCCCACTGCCAGGTAGTACTAAGAGTTACATCTACGTTTCCTGCACTTCACGAGCTGAGGAGAGGCCTGAAAGCCAATTCACTGGAAAGAAGTATACTTAAAAATCCCTTTCTGAAGAACCTAGGGGCAAGACGGGAATAAAGACACAGACCTACTAGAGAATGGACTTGAGGATATGGGGAGGGGGAAGCGTAAGCTGGGACAAAGTGAGAGAGTGGCATGGACATATATACACTGCCAAACCGTAAAACAGACAGCTAGTGGGAAGCAGCCGCATAGCACAGGGAGATCAGCTCAGTGCTCTGTGATTACCTAGAGGGGTGGGATAGGGAGGGTGGGAGGGACGGAGACGCAAGAGGGAAGAGATATGGGAACATATGTATATGTATAACTGATTCACTTTGTTATAAAGCAGAAACTAACACACCATTGTAAAGCAGTTATACTCCAATAAAGATGTAAAAAATAAATAAATAAATGAAAAGCTAATTTTATAGTATCTTTTAGGATACTTCCAGGAAGAGGCTCAAATAATTCACCTACTGTGTTGTAGTAAAATCTCCACACTGCAGTCCTGCAAGGTGTCTATGCAAGTTGTGATGTAAAGAATCTAGTATCTATTAACCACCCACCACGTATACCTTATCTTATTTAATCCTCACAACAAACATCCAAGGTAAAAATTTCATTATCCCCATTTTACAGATGAAGAAGCTGAAGTTCACAGAGGTTAAGTAATGAACCCACAGATTTACACCTAATGAGTAGGGGGTTAGACTGTAAGACTCCTGCCACGCCGCACACCAGATAAGACTCATGGATGACACATCAGGAAAAAACGCAAAGTGCTAAAATGTGAAGTAAAGACGTGACTTTCATGATACATTTAAGGCAATTTCTGAAGTAGTGCAACATACTCACGACTTTAGAAACGATGCATCTTTCAAGCAAACCTGAAAAATTAAGGAAGACACATTACAAAGGCTGATATTGATATAACTCTGATATTAATAAGCTAACTTTTTATTAACTCTCCTAAACTACAGGATTTAGCTAAGTCTTATTCATTCACTACGTAAGAAATTCTGAGCATAACTTCTAAGTAGCACCATCTTACAGACAAACAAAGGGAGGCATGAATGAGTGGAAGGTCTTGCTTACAGTGACCTGGACAGTCTTAGCTTGAAGAACAAGGACTTAAACAGGGACTGGAACTAAGTGTCTGGAACTAAGTGTCCTCCTTTCCCACCCTCCAGTAACAAGAGACGATGCCTCAGCCCAAAAAACCCTTTCCCCTGCCTGCCTGCCTCCTTCTACTCATCGGCCAAGAAGCAGCTCAAGTAGTACCTACCTGGGAAGCCTTCCCCCTTGATCCACCAGGACAGAGAGGGAGAGATAGCTAACTAACTTGGAGCACAATGGTCTTTCGCTTCCTTTGCTCACAGCCTCTCTGTGAGAATCTAATAAAGGTAGACCTTCTTCTCAGAACAATATGAACCCTCAAAAAAAAAATTAAATATAATTCCAGTAGATTCTACAACTTCTAAGGTCCCAGGTTAAGAGTTCTGGCTGTAGAAAAACAAACAGATACCTCATAGGTAGTTAGCAGCACATGAAAACGTGACTCCTGCCTTAGGTCTTGCTGTAGGTGGGCTCTCTCCTCCTTGTCACCTGAATATGTTACACAGGAAAGACCTGGAGCAAATCTGAATCCAAGAAAAGAGGTAGATGAGCACAAACATAGAGCCATGGAAAAGGGGTGCATGTCTGGAAAATTACTTTTCATGGAAGGATTGCAGATGTGCAGACCCCAGGATGCCCTGCAGTCAGAATGAGTCCTGGGACCCTGAACTCTTACCTACAGTAATGGGTAAACCTAAGGGTAAGTCCCCATGTGAAGAGGGAGACATGTCAGATAAACATCTAAAAGGGCCTTGTGTTAACTGTAAAAAAAAAACTATTTTTCCACATTCGTTACTTCCTATGAAGTGTCACTATATCACTGTGAAAAAGATGGTTTCTTCCTTAGTTCAGAAAAATTTACTAAAAATGAGTAGTGACCTTCAAATTGACAAAAGGTAACAATAACATCCATTGGACCCTCCCCCATCAGATCCTCAGTCTCTATCTACACTGTCTCATGTCAGAGTTTTCTGGAAGAAATAAACTCACTGCTTAGGACAATATGTTGTTTTATCATATTTCACATAGCACCTAGAAAACAAAACCTTAATGTAAAAAATAAAATTTCAGCAACATCTACTCTTGTACCTCTCCATCTCTTCTTTCCAGTTGCTCAAAACAGACAAGGGACAAAGAATCAGAAATGGTCCTTCATCGTTTAATCTTCCTGCCAAGTAAATGAAGAGAGCAATAGTCTGGAACACAGAAAAGGAAGGCGGTTTTGACCACATTTCCACGTGAGAAACAACGATAAAGTCCCCACAACCTTGTAGAGAACACTTACAATCGCATCAAAAATAATAAAACACAAACACAAATTGTTGTAGAAGACTTGCTTTACAAAAAACAAAAATAATGTACAATCCTCCACACATTAGGAGAGTCACCCATTCCTAGAGTGAAATCAGGTAAGCCTCAATATGACTGCCAAAGAAATGTATGGTACTCAATTACATCAACAGTCAACAAGCAATGGTGCTCAAAATTTATGTAACTGAACCTTTTATACAAAGGAAAACATCAGGAAAGACAATAGAAATCAACAAAAACAATGCAAATGATGCACAAGGTCAGGAATGCTCTAAAAACATAAGGTAAGAAGTATCAAGACTTGACTGCAAAGAGGCCCAACCATGTGGTGGCCTCTTGCTGTTGGCCAGCATCTCCTAAGAGACGATGTTTTCCTTCCTGCCTCCATGTGCATTGATGGTGCACCTTCTATTTACTAGGCACTATTCTGAGCTCTGGTATATAATAGTGAACAAAACAAACAAAACTCCTAGTTCTCCTGGGGCACACATTCCAGTGAGGAAAACAAACAATAATATAGCCTCATGAACTCAGGTCAGGGTCTAAACTGAAAATCTTTGTAAAGCCCAATAGCTTATTTTAGGATATGGCTATACACACTTTTAACCAGAAAATTTTCTTTAAAAGGTTGCTGTGATACATAGAGAAAATAGCACTCTCTTATAAAACAAAAAGTTTGAGGGCCCACCATCCCCAATGGCTGAACTGTTTCTTAGAAAAATCTATCCTAAGGATATAATCCAAAATCCTAAGAAAGCTATACAAGCCCAAAGATGTTCCTATAGAGGTTAATTTAAATATCACAAAAGAGGCGAACGCTCCATTCCTCATCTGTAGAACATTCAAGTAAATTATGATCAGTTCCCTTGATGGACTATTATGCAGCCAATAGAAAATAATCACTGTGAAGAATAGAAAATGGAAAATAACAATTACTATTAGATTAATAAAATGCAAACTATATGTGCACTATAATTTCAACCATGTAAAACACATATTGCTATTCATGATTATGGCTAGAGTGCTATGGTTACGGGTTTTAACTGATAATACGTTAATTTCATAATGGAAATATTTTTCTTTTTTAACTACCCATGGTTTCCCAGCCCAGATTGTGCCCAGACAACCACCCAATAAGTATTTACTGAATTAAAACCATTCTGTTTAGTTTGTGCTGAAGACCCTATTTAGAGAAAATTTATCTTTTATTATCTTAAACCAGCTATCTACAAAACAAATTTGGATTCACTAGTGGATACTTCCAAACATTTAAGGAAGAAACAGTAACAACTCTACACAAACTCTTACATAAATCTGAAAAGGAAGGGATACTTCTCAACTCACTTTATGAAGCCAGATTTACCCCAATACCAAAACCATACAAAGACATTACTCAATGCAAAATTACACAGATGCAAAAATTCTAAACAAAATTTTAATAAGATGAATTTGGAGGCGTGATTTTTAGGGCACTTAAAGTAGAGCTATATGAACACCATGGGAAAGGCAAAGGACATGTGGAATTTGCTGGCTCTGAATCAAGTCTGGGCGATTCCAATGTCCATGGCACAGGAGACTGCAAGGAGGGCTCTGTACCTGAGTACAAGAGTCCGTTAGCCTCCCTCCCAGAAACACTAGGAAACTTACCTTTGTTCCATAGCTCTCAGTTCAGGAATATACTAGAACCAGAATTATTGCCTGAGAAACCTGAGGGTAATAAATGAGGTACCTGGGGCTACCATGCTCGGAGGTCATACTGTATCCTGAATAACCACAAGATTGATGAGGTACACCTGGATTAGATTAAGGCGTCTCCAACACATGGTCAGCCTAGACTCTGAGCAGAACTGCTCCAGCTTGACGTTTATGGATGTGAGGTTAGAGGGGGCAGGTTAAGCTTCTAAAAGGATTAATGAGAACTTTACTCACTCTGTGGGTTCACTGATGAAACCTTTTTGGAATCAAGAAACCTACAGTTCCATGGTTTCTGCTCAAGTTGCCTCTGTTGTGTATCCTGACTGCACTGACTTTCTTTGGTACCTTATAGATGAATAAACCTTGTGTGATGAACCCAAGGAGTATCTGTGTCTGGACTTTTCATCAGTCCAAGCCTACCACTGACATCTGTCAACATGAGCTGTATTGGTGATCATCCTACTGGAAGCATCAATCTCAACATGCAACCTGCTAATCAATGCCCAAGGAAGTCACATCTAATTCTCCAGGTGCCTAGACTATATCCTACAATTAGATGGCCAAGGCATTTTTGAAAACATAGAGTATTTCCTCTGTACTTCTCTAGCATGGCAGAGAAATGGGAATTAGCCCCACCACCCACTGAGGAAGGGAGACTAATATTAGAAATGATCCAGTTATCTTAACTAGATAAAATATTACTAAGGAGGGCAGAGTCAATTTGATTCCTGGGACAGGTATATTTGCTTTATATAGAGAAAAACCCTGCCCATTAATTGTGATTCTATATGTCGAGTGATAGATAACATAAAGGTAGTGACACAGTTCAAAACCATCTCCATGAAGAGAAAACTCAAGTCCAAGGTCATGATCTCTTAACAAAGGTTCAGGCATTTTACTTCTTAGTATAAAACTACATACCAACAGCTGGCAGCTAAAGATAGTAATGAGTCGTGTGGAGGTACTTCAGTAGAGGTGAACAGTACGCACTCCACAGTAACATACCTGGCAGGTCTTACCCAAGCCCATCTCATCTCCCAGTATGCAGCCATTCTGACAATGGAAGCGTTGGGCTAGCCAGTTGACTCCCTCCAGCTGATAAGGGCGTAGATGGATCCCTAGAAATAAAAAAAGCAGCAAGTCCAAAGAGCAGACATTTAAGCATACACACAGGCTATGCTTAAGACTTCGACTAAAGAACACAGCCTAAATTCCCATACCCCAAACCTTACTGGCCATATCCTTTGCTGAGAAGTTACAGATATGCAAATATTTGCTGACTTCCAAACTACTTTTTGAGCAGACTTAATCACCACTATAATCAAAGCCCAGAACAGTCTGTCAGTGTTACAGGATCCACTTGACAGTTGAGAAAATCAGCCTGGGATTAGGCCTGTAGACTGCCTGAGTCTCATGCCAGTGTCCATTCTAGGAAATGAGGCTTTACTGATGCAATACAACAGCAAACAACACATGGACTGTACATGTGTCTGCTGGCTTAATTGCAACGATGTAAATTTGCCCTCAGGTGCTAAAGGAAAAAAATCAAGACAGGACAAGATTAACTCATGCTTCAGTCAAGAAGCAGTGCTGTTAAGAATGGAAACAATGTTACATAGAAGGTGTTTTAACAGTGCACAGGGACAACAGGAAATGTCTGAAATCCACACAGAGCTTCTGCCGCCTGTCTTTTCTCTCTCTCTCTTGAAAAAAAAATCCAATTTCAGAGAACAGCCATATCTTTGGGAGACGGAAGACCCCAAACATACTTTATGGAAAAACTATTAACAGAAGTAAAACTCTGGTTTGAACTCATGACATTTAAAAAGAAACTAAACAATATATAATTGTAGAACATTAAAAAGATTAACGAATTATTTTTATTAAACACTTACTAAATACCACGGAGAGTAGTAAACACTGTACATAAGTTACCCCATTTAATGCTGATAATGATCCCATGCACTAGGTATTATCCGCATATTGTACGTTAGAAAATTCAGAAAATCAAAGAAGATTAAAATGTGAAATCTGGAGACTTCTGCTTTTGGGAAGATGGAGATGTTCTTTTCCCCATTCCTCTTGCTAATACAACTAAAACTCCTGAATATTACAAAGAAAAGGAACATAATAAGATGACTCTGAAAAGGTGGGGTGAAGAAGGCATACTGGTTAGTAACCTCGGGACCCAGAACAACACAGTGATGAGTTCCCTGGGTTTCTTTTTGCCTCATATATCCCAGACGTAGAGGTGAAGAAATTGGTCACCCAGAAATGCCAATGGACATAGAAAGAAAAAAAAAAAAAAGCCCACAAAAGCCTACTCCCACTAGCCAAAGGAAAAGGGACAGCCTAGAGAGACAGAAAATGTAAACTTTTAGACAATAACCACTCCAGTTAAGCCAAACACCACAGGGAAAAAAAGTGGCCCCACCACATCAGCAAAGGCCAAGTGGGAGCCTAGACCTCCACCCTCAAGAGGCTGTAATGAAGTTCCCCAACATCCCCAGCAGGAAGGTACCAGAGAGGGCTAGGCAGGGAGCCAGGATTTTCATCCCCACTCACCAATAATGAGGCCATCCCCACTCCACTTCTCCCTCCCATGCAGGTCAATGGAGACCACATAGTGAGCCTGGACTTCTACCCCTACTAGATCATATGAGCCCCCTCCCCAACTACCCCTAGAAATGGTGTCAAAGGAGGCCCAGTGGAGACTCAGGATTTTTATCACTGCCTAGAGGTAATGAGACCACCCCTACCAGTGTCAGTGGGGACCAAGTTGGGAGCCAGTACTCTCATTCTCACCCAGAAGTAAGGAGGAACCCCCCTCCCTATCCCCAGGTATCAAGAGAAGCTCATAGGGGGAGCCTGACTTCTATTTCCACCTGGTAGTAACAAAGCAGCAACCCCCGTTCCCCTGCCAGAGCAGCATGAAACAGACAATTGAACAGAAGGTTTAAATAAGATCCTGAGTCTCAAAACATAACCCCCAAATTTCCAGGTTTCAATAAAAAAGATCATACATTATACCAAGAACCAGGAAGGTTTCAAACTGAATGAAAAAAGATAATCCACAGATGCCAACCCAGATGACACAGATGTTACACTTATTTTGAAGCAGCAATGATAAAATGCTTCAACAAGCAACCATGAACATGCTTAGAACAACTGAAAAAATAGAAAGCCTCAGTAAAGAAATAGAAAGTCTCAGCAAAGAAAAAGAAGATATTGAAAAATACAATAACTAAAGTAAAAAGCTCAGAGGACATACTTGATAGCAGAATGGAGAAAAGAAAGAATCAGTGAACTATAAGACAGAACCATAGCAATTACTCAACCTGAACTATGGAGAGAAAACAGACTGAAAACAAATGAACAGAGCTTCAGGGAACTGCAAGTCTCTAACAAAAGAACTACATTCATTCATTGGCATCCTAGAAAGAGATGAGAAACAGGACAGGGCTAAAAAAGAGTACTCACAAAAATGGGTGAAAACTTTCCACATTTGGCAAAAGGCCTACAGATTCAAGGTGAATGAACTTCAAACATAATGAAAGAATAAATCCAAAGAAATATATACCAAGACACATCATAATTAACTTTCTAAAAACTAAAGACAAAGAAAATATCTTGAAAGCAGCCAGAGAAAAATGATATAAGTTACCTAGAGGGGAAAAACCAGGAGGCTATTACCCCAACTGTCAGCTCCAAGACCCTACTGCCTCAGCTGCAATCCATGCCAGCAAAGTGGATGCTCAGTACCCTACCCAACCCCGCTGAGGTTAAGAGTCAGGGCCAAGAGAAAAGTAGAAAATTTAAATCCCTCAGGGACTGCAGCTTTTCTCCCTCACTTTCCTCTTCCAAATCTTCCACAGTCATCTGCTAGGTGGAAGTCAAGTCACAAGCACAACAGAACTCCAGGCAAGTCTCGGAAATGTCTTTTTCTTTCTAACCTCTAGGAGGCAGTAAGGCATGCTTGGGGGTTGGGGAAGAAATAAATTTGAGGGACTTCCCTGGTGGCACAGTGGATAAGCCCCCGCACTCACACTGCAGGGGGCCCAGGTTCAATCCCTGGTCAGTGCACTAGATCCCACATGCATGCCGCAACTAAAGAGCCTGGCTGCCACAATGAAGGAGCCCACAAGCCACAACTAAGGAGCCCACCTGCCACAACTAAGACTCGGTGTGGGACTTCCCTGGTGGCACAGTGGTCAAGAATCCACCTGCCAATGCAGGGGACACAGGTTCGAGCCCTGGTCCGGGAAAATCCCACATGCCACAGAGCAGCTAAGCCCGTGCGCCACAACTACTGAGCCTGCGCTCTAAAGCCTGTGGGCCACAACTACTGAGTCTGCGTGCCACAACTACTGAAGCCTGTGCACCTAGAGCCTGTGCTCTGCAACAAGAGAAGCCACCGCAATGAGAAGCCTGCGCATTGCAACGAGGTGTAGCCCCTGCTCGCCACAACTAGAGAAAGCCCGTGTGCAGCAATGGAGACCCAGCACAGCCACGAATGAATGAATGAATGAATGAATGAATAAAATAAAATAAACTGCAAATGGATTAAAGACCTAAATGTAAGACTGGACACTACAAAACTCTTAAAGGAAAACATAGGAAGAACACTCTTGGACATGAATCACAGCAAGATCTTTTTTGACCCACCTACTAGAGTAACGGAAATAAAAACAAATGGGACCTAATGAAACTTAAAAGCTTTTATATAGCAAAGGAAACCATAAACAAAAAATGATAACCCTCAGAATGGGAGAAAACATTTGCAAATGAGTCAACAAAGTATTAATCTCCAAAATATACAAGCAGCTCATGCAGCTCAATATCAAAAAAATAACCCAATGAAAAAATGAGCCGAAGACCTGAATAGACATTTCTGCAAAGAAGACACACAGATGGCCAAGAGGTACATGAAAACATGCTCAACATCACTAATTATTAGAGAAAGGCAAATCAAAACTACAATGAGGCATCACCTTACACCGGTTAGAATGGGCGTCATCAGAAAATCTACAAACAATAAATGCTGGAGAGGGTGTGGAGAAAAGGGAACCCTCTTCCACTGTTGGTGGGAATGTAAATTGATACAGCCACTATGGAGAACAGTATGGAGGTTCCTTAAAAAACTAACAATAGAATTATCATATGACCCAGCAATCCCATTACTGGGCATATACCCTGAGAAAACGATAATTCAAAAAGACACATGCACCCCAATGTTCACTGCAGCACTATTTACAAGTCATGGAAGCAACCTAAATGTCCATCGACAGACGAATGGATAGAGAAGATGTGGTACATATACACAATGGAATATTATTTAGTCATAAAAAGGAACGAAATTGGTTCATTTGTAGAAATGTGGATGGACCTAGACACTGTCATACAGAGTGAAGGAAGAGAAAAACAAATATCGTACATTAATGCATATTTGTGGAATCTAGAAAAATGGTACAGATGAACCGGTTTGCAAGGCAGAAATAGAGACACAGATGTAGGGAACAAACGTATGGACACCAAAGGGGGAAAGGGGGGGTTGGATGAATTGGGAGGTTGGGACTGACATATATACACTAATATGTATAAGAGAGATAACTAATCAGAACCTGCTGTATAGCACAGGGAACTCCACTTCGCTGTACAGCAGAAACTAACACAACATTGGAAAACTATTATACCCCAATTAAAAAAAAATTCATAGCAATAATAAATATTTGGTTCCAAGGATATTTTTCAGTATTATTTAAAACAACAAAAAAAGAACCAAATACCTAAATAGAGTGGCTGGCTAAATTACAGCACATCCATACACTGAAATAGTCTGTAACTAGTAAATATGATATTGAAGAAGACTATATGATAATAAGGAAAAAAATTATGGTTTCCAAAAAGTATGTACATGAAACCCCATTTTTGCACTTCTCCCTCAGTCCCTGCTCCACCCTGGAAAAGAAAGAAAAAAAGAAATTACATACACACATATGCATGCACAGACCAAGAAATGGCAGGATAGATAATAAGATGTTAACAGTAATAGGATTATGTATATTACTGTTTTTTCTTTATGCATAAAATATTACCCTAAATGATTTACAGAGAACATGTACTACTTCTGTCAATCAGAAGGAAAAAAAATCAGTAACCATGTTTAACCAACTCACAGAATAGTTTCTAAGAATATTAATTTATTCTGGCAAATAGAAATAGGAATTTCAAGTTACAAGATTAAATGGTTATTCCTCTAAGTATACCTATCTTCTAATTTTTTCTTTCCCCCCACTATCCACTTATCCATGCCCACCACCAAGCTTCCACATTTGTCTATTTGCTTCTTCATTCACTCACTCTAATTCATCCAGGCAAACTTGCAACCTCTTATATATCTTCTCAATTTCACTACAGTAACAGCACTTGTCCATATGTATATTTCTCCAAGTGTATTACTGACAGTCCAGTATCAATGTGCACATTAGAACTAGCCTTCTCTCACACATAGTATTATACCCAAAAACACATGCAAGGAAATAGGCAAACACACAAATAATCACGTATAAACTTTGGCTCTATAAACATATAAACTTTACACCAAACTTAAAAGCATCAGTCTGTAAATTCATATTTAAGTTGGATACATACTCCTTACAGACACAGAGATACCATTTTCATAGACTCAGAGCCTCAAGAAGGGAGAGGTCTTTCTCTTCCATGTCTGTATCCTATCCATTTATCTCTTCCCACCCCTCTTCTAAGTTGGACATAGAACTGCCCCTTTTGTTTCATTCATAACAAAACCTCACACTTCCTTCGTATTTGCCACACAGTATGAGTTCAATAAATACTTGTTTATATTTTTGAAATCACTCACAGACTCCAGTCTAGAAACTCTAGGAGAGCAGGGCCCACATTTGTATCCTCATCTCTGCACCTAACATCTTGTAGCATGTGGCTCTCAGTAGCACTCAATAAATAATGAGTTAACGACTATATCATTATTATTGGTCCAAGAGTAAGACAGTTAAGGCACAGCACTGCGTTCCCCATTTTATAAATAAAACGAGTATGGGAGCGGTTAGGTGGTGAGTCAACAGCAGGCCAGGAACTACGACCTGGGTCTCTCCGTCCTATGACCTCCATCCAGAGATGCGGTCTGCCCCACTGCCTGCAGACCACAGGGGGATGCAAGTTTTCGCGCTTCGAAGTTTCTAGGGAAAGGCTACTATAAATAAAATAGCTACATGCAGTAATGAGCTTATGAACTTTGCTTAGCTGCATATTTCAAATTATAGCGTCGAGGGAGAATTAACCAGTGGAGTATTATCAAAGAACTGCGCGCGCACGGTAAACGAAGAAGAAAAGTGAAGCTTGGAGAAGAGTTTTGATAGTTTTACACAAGCAACTAGTTAAACCCCCCAAGCCAGGCCTCCAAACCCACCGGAACAGAAATTTTAAACCCACACCCTTGGGGCGCCAGGACGCCCTCCACTTCTTCAGAGAGGACGGTCCTACCTTCCGGACAGAGGCCTCACCAAGTTCCCCTCCCCAGGGCCAGCGTGCCGGGTGGCGGGGGCCGCGGGCGGGCCTCGCTTCCCGGCCGGGAAACACATTCCTCCCGCGTCCGCGGGCCCCGCGCGCCGCGCAGGCGGGGTAACGGCTACCTGGCCCCAGGCGGGGTTCCTCTCCGCCCAGCCCCACCGCAGGGGCGGGAAGGGAAGGCCCTGTTGCCCGCAGGTTAAAAACCCACAAGACGGTCCACCCGCGGCGCCGCCGGACCGTTCCTGGCGCCGGGTCCCGGGCCGGGAGAGGAGAGTCCCAGAGTCGGCCGGCATAGCCGGAAGTTTCCCAGCAGCCACTGACCTGTCAGGCCCCACTGCCGCAGGTCCCGCTCCTGCACCCGCGCCCGCGCCGCCTCGACTCGGCTCTCGCTCTGAAGAATCTGTAGAAAGCCGGGCATGTCGCCCTCGCGGGTCGCAGCGCCCTCACGCTCCATGCAGCCACGGCGAAGCTCCGCCCTGCGTCTCCCCGCGCGCTTCCTTCCCGACGTTCGCGGCCTAACCCCCGGGCGCCGCCGCCGCCAGAGGGCGCGTCCTGCACTGAGGTCTGGGCGCGGAGAGTGCCGGAAGGTGTCCTACCCGCTGCTGAGGAGCGCTTGCAGCCGCGTGCGCGTGGGGCCGCTCGATTCTCACACCTGTGCCTCTGGCTGTGCTTATGCCCTCTCTAGGCGACTGATGACCTGAAACACTCGTCACTCACTTATTATTTAATCAACATTGACTGTCATGTGCTAGGTGCTCTGCTGGGCTCTGGGGTTATAGCATTCAATAAGACATCTTCTCTGCCCCTCAGCAATTCACAGCAAGATTGTAAAGTTCAGTTCACACGAGTAATACATTGGCTTGGGCCCTGAAATCCTCTTACTTACTCCCTGTTGTCTGTAGGCTGGAACTTCTGAATGGTAGAAAATTAAAATCATGAAAGATGTCGTTGCCACAATGGGTTTCTTAAGTGAATTATGGGGAGCGAATTGAAGCGATGATTGTGAGTCACCATGACTCAACATAAACTTTAAGTGGATTTAAGATGTAGTGATTTATGATTAGTCGTGTACCGCTAATACAAATATTATGATAACAACCAAATACCTGCATTTATTGATGCGTTAGAGCTGCTGTCTCATTTAATCCTCCCAATAACCCTATAAATAGGTACCATAATTGTTCCTCCACAGTTGAAGAAACTGTGACTTGGAATGGTAATTGACAAAGCTGGAACAGGAGCCATGTTATTCTCTGGGTAATGTCATAAGACTACTGAATTCCCATTTAGGTTAATCTTGGTGCTTCCACCTTCAGTAAACACAGATTAAAGTTGCACTCCCCACGTCTTCACCCCCTTTAAATAAAGGGGGGAATTTAGCTACAAAGGCGATGTCTTCAGGTTGGTTTATTCATAAAAACTCAAACAAAGCACTGTTTGTGAAGCTAGCTTTGTGTCTTGAGTCATTCTGTAAATACTGATTGAACATCTACTATGTGCCAAGCACTCTTTTGGCACTGGAGATGGAGGCCACTGATCTCATCTGTAGAACATTTAAGTAAATTATACTTATATTAAGTTTATAGTTTAAGCTTATATTTCAAAAGGAGGAGACAAGTAATAAGCAAATAAAATCAGGTAGTGATCAACGTTAAGGTGAAAGAGAAAGTCACTTAATGGGGCTACACTGATTTCCTACCTGGGTATTTTCTCAAAACCTTAACATAGACTTGTGCCCTTTGCTGGCTTCTCTGGAGGGGCTTCTGTCCTATGTGGCTGCTTCTGAGTGGCGTTTGCATCCTGGCCTCTGTGTTTGACTTATTTCTTCCCCTCTAGGCTCTGTGGGTAGACTTATCCACTAAAGCAGCAATATCAACCACCTGCAGCTCAAACAAAAGGGTGTTCATTATTTTTAACTTAAAGTACATTTGTTTTTGTATAATACCAGAGATAGGATACTAGCTATAAGCTAAGTGTTCTGTTGGTATATTTAGTCTGGCATCTAAAGCACAGCTAGGTAACTGTATAAAGGTAACTGAGAGACTCCAAGTCAGCTAGTTGAGATGATGCCTATAAGTTTACTCTGAATGCTGTATGAAAAGTCTATAGAAGAGCAGAGTGGAAGCAGGGAGACCAGTTAGGAGACTGTTGCAGGTGTCTGGGCAAGAGATGATAGTTGTTGGGTCACTGTGGTGGCAGTGGAGTGGTGAGAGGTGGTAAGATACTAGATATTTTTAAAAGGTAGAGCCTATAAAATACACTGATTCAGGGACTTCCCTGGTGGCGCAGTGGTTAAGAATCCACCTGCCAATGCAGGGGACATGGGTTCGAGCCCTGGTCCAGGAAGATCCCACATGCCAAGGAGCTGCTAAGCCTGCGCGCCACAACTACTGAGCCTGCGCTCTAGAGCCTGTGAGCCACAACTACCGAGCCTGCGTGCCACAGCTACTAAAACCTACGCGCCTAGATCCCGTGCTCCGCAACAAGAGAAGCCACCACAATGAGAGGCCCGCGCGCTGCAAGGAAGGGTAGACCCCACTCGCCGCAACTAGAGAAAGCCTGCGTGCAGCAACGAAGACCCAATGCAGCCAAAGATAAATAAATAAATTTTTTTTTAATTTTTTAATTTTTTTGCTGTGTTGGGTCTTCATTTCTGTGTGAAGGCTTTCTTTAGTTGCGGCAAGCGGGGGGCCACTCTTCATCGCGGTGCGCAGGCCTTTTACCATCGCGGCCTCTCTTGTTGCGGAGCACAGGCTCCAGACGCGCAGGCTCAGTAATTGTGGCTCACGAGCCCAGCTGCTCCACGGCATGTGGGATCTTCCCAGACCAGGGCTCGAACCCGTGTCCCCTGCATTGGCAGGCAGATTCTCAACCACTGCGCCACCAGGGAAGCCCAAAATTTTTTTTAAGTTTAAAAAAAAGTA
This sequence comes from Balaenoptera musculus, assembly GCF_009873245.2. Taxonomy (NCBI): domain Eukaryota; kingdom Metazoa; phylum Chordata; class Mammalia; order Artiodactyla; family Balaenopteridae; genus Balaenoptera; species Balaenoptera musculus. The sequence continues at coordinate 106,723,545 of NC_045785.1, read as the reverse complement.
CACTGACTAAGTATGTGAGAGAAGTAGAGGAATGAAGGGTGATTTCAGGGATTTGGCCTAAGAAAATGGTAGAATGGAGTTTCCATGTATGGAGGGGAGAAGACTGAGAATCAGGAGGTTTGAGGAACATGAAGAATTCATTTTTGGACGGAGTAGCATGAAATGGTTACTAGATAGTCAAGTATAGATTTTGAATAGATAATCAGATTAGTCTGGAATTCAGGGGAGAGATTGGAACTGAATGTATAAATATGGAAGTCCTCATTTTAAGATAGACCTTAAGCCTTGATACTAGATGGGTCCCCCTAAGAGATGACTGAAACTATAAAAGAGACTAAGCCTTGGACAACTAATATTTATAAGTCAAGAAGATGAGGCGGAACCAGCAGAAGAGACTAAGAAGAACAGCCTGTGACATAGTATGAGAACTAAGAACATGCTGTCCCTGAGCCAAATGAGGCGTTATAAGAAGTGAGTGATTGTGTCAAATGCAGCTAAGAGGTGGAGTAAAGGTAGGATAGAGAAATAACCACTGGATTGGGCAATATGGTAGTCATTGTTGACCGTGACAAGAATGATTTCTGTATACAGAAGTGGGTTTTAAAAATGGAATAGGAGGAAAGAAAGTGGAGACAAAATGTTTCATGCCTCTTTCAAAGAGTTTTGCTGTAAAAGGGAGCAGAAAACTGGGAGCAATAACTGAAAGGGGAAATAGGGTCAAGGGGAGGGTTGTTTTGCAGGTGGGTGACATTAGAGCATATTGAAAGCTCAGTGAAAAACAATCGAGAGAAAAACTGATGCTTCAGGAGTGATGTCCTTGAGCGAGAGGAGGTGGGACCCAATGCACAAGTGGAGGGGTTGGTCCAGATAAGAGCATGGACAGTCCACGCATTGGAACACACAGAGGCACAGTGTATGTACAGACGTGGTGGGGAGACCACGTGGAATATCTCTTCTGTTTTTGTTGTTTATGTGAAGTAAGAAACAAAGTCATCAGATGAGCTTGAGAAGGGGGAGTGGGGTTAGAGGTTTGAGGAGGGAAAGGTGTGAAATAATTGTCTGGGGAAGTGGGAGAGTGAATTGACTGGAGAAAAATGCCAAACAGCAGCAAGGGACACTTGAGGTTTATGGTCGTGAGACCAGTCTGCATAGTGTGTGCTGGGTACAAGTGAGGAATAGTTAGAGAACTGGATTTTACCAGGTTGGATTTTTCCAGATGGATACAATAAATAGTGGTTATGCTAGCCACATCCCCAGTGTCTGGAATGGAGGTGAACAAGTCAGAAAATGTCCCTGCACTTACAGAGCTTAGATCCTGTGTTGGAGACAGACAAAATGGTGGTAGCGGTGGGGAGGCGGTGTACAAGTAAGTTATCAGGTAGTATTAGTGCTAATAAGATGGTAAAAAAAAAAAGGGGTAATCGATTAAGAGCAGGACTGGGGAGCAGCTCTGTATTGGATGGGTTGAAGAACATGTCACTAACAAAATGACATTTGAGCTAAGACCTGAATGATGAGAAGCCAGCTATGTGAATTCAGGAAGGAGCATGTTCAAGGCAGAGAGACCACAAGGGTGAAAACACTGAGGCAAGGTTAGCAAGGGAGTGATAGATTCTTTTAATTGGTGAGGGTACACTTGAGAGGACCGATGTAGGGCTGAGGGAAAGAGAAACACTGAGACTGACACCCAGGGGTTTCTGCCTCAGGCAACTGGATAGATGTTGACGCCACCACTGAGACAGAGAATATAGGAGATAAAAGCTGGTTTGAGGAAGAGAAGATAATGATTTCACTTTTAGATATGTTGAAAATTCAACTGTACCTAGAAGAGTGCCTGACATAATAAGTATTGCTGAATGTTTGAATGAGGTATCTGTAGAACAATTCTAAAATCCAGGATCTATGATTGTTATAACCTTGAGGTACAGAGAGGATATTTCATAAATGGGTAAACGAAGGTGCAGTGAGTTTAGGCAACTTGTCCAGTGTTTTCTAGTGAGTCAGTGTTAACTTCCAGAATAAAGTATAACCCCAAGTCCTGTTTCATTCATTGCTCAGGTTATATAAGCATGGTGTTCATATTAATTCTTTGATTACACCACAGAGAAGGTACACCCTCTGCCAACGGCAACCTGATAAGATTAATAGTATCCAAATCATGTCAGTGATGGGCTTTGGCATATGCCAACCCTACCAAAACATGCATGATCGAGCACAGGATAGTGAACAAGTTGTGTTTGCTGTCCGTTATGTCCCTGCTCTGTTGGGTCACAGCAGGACACTAGCTGGCAGCATCTAGTGAGTCAGATATGGAGCTTGAGTAAAAGTTGTGACCATGGGTGAAAATTTGTACAGACTTCTTGTTGAGTACATGGACTTAGACCTTTGGGCTCAGGTTAGGATTATGTCAGTGCCCTATGTCAGTGGCCTAGTGATGGCACTAGGATGAAAGAGGCTACAATCTTAAGTACCCCCTTCTGCTGTGGTTCACAAGAGCCCAAAGCCAACTCATGCCCTAACCCCACAAAGCTGGGTCTTAGGTTTGAAAAATGAGCACACCTGCTGCAGACATGTATTCCTGAGACACTGTTATAACACTGATGCCAGGGAGTTCTCCCAACACCATCCCCCCAAACTGCTCAAAATTGTCATGCACAATTAATACTCATAATCAAAGAGTTTTAACAATAAGAGAGTGCTTCTGGAAGGCCTATGATACACAATAATTTATAATGAGGATAAAATAGCTACCCCATAATGGTGTTGTTAAAATTAAATGAAATAATTTTTTACAAGGAACTAAACACAAATTTGAATGTCCAGGATATTGTGAAGGAACAAAAAAGTTAAGTTGGGAATGAGCCTGGTGATCACCTAAGTATCTACTACATCTTACCAGTGGAGACACGAGAAATCAGGATTTATCTCTCATTGTTGAGGTCCCATTGTAACCTCATTTGCTCGGGGAATCCACAGGCAAATGTTCCATAGTGTTTTTCTCATATGTGTGGCCCATAGATACGGATTCTGAAGGTAAATAAAAACACACACTCACACATAGAGTGTGGGATGTCTACTCAATGGTGGGGTCGTGGGGTCGTGGATACCCAGCTTTGATAGATGGTATTACTGTTCCCAACTATTCACTTTCTCCCCTATAAGATGATTGTACATCCAGCCCTTAGCTAATAGACTTCAGTGCCTCCCAATAGGCAGGGTCCATATGATTTGCTTTGGTCAATGGAATGCAAGTGGATGTGATGTACTCTATATGAGCTAAAGCTTTAAATGTGCTTGCTTAAATTGTTCCTACCCTTTGCCAAGAGAGCTATAGAAACCAAACAGGGGCTGTGCTGGTTAAACTCTTTCCTAATCTTCCCATGTCAGTACAATAAATTCGTCTCATTCAAAATAAATTCTTAAAAATATACTTTAAAAAAATATATGTATGGGGCTTCCCTGGTGGCGCAGTGGTTGGGAATCTGCCTGCTAATGCAGGGAACACAGGTTCGAGCCCTGGTCTGGGAAGATCCCACATGCCGTGGAGCAACTAGGCCTGTGAGCCACAACTGCTGAGCCTGCGTGTCTGGAGCCTGTGCTCCGCAACAAGAGAGGCCGTGACAGTGAGAGGCCCGCACACCACGATGAAGAGTGGCCCCCGCTCGCCGCAGCTGGAGAAAGCCCTGGCACAGAAACGAAGACCCAACACAGCCAAAAATAAATAAATAAATAAATTAATTAATTAAAAAATATATATATATATATGTATGTATTAGTCCAGGGGTCCCCAACCCCCCAGCCGCTGACTGGTAGCGGTCCATGGCCTGTTAGGAACCCGGCTGCACAGCAGGAGGTGAGAGGCGGGCGAGAGAGCAAAGCTTCATCTGCCTCTGCCGATCGCTCCCCATAGCTCCCATTATCGCCTGAACTATCCCCTCAATACGTGGAAAAACTGTCTTCCACGAAACCAGTCCCTGGTGCCAAAAAGGCTGGGGACCACTGTATTAGTCTACAGTATGGTGTCCCATAATAGAATCCTTGACCATCTTGATGAACATTTATGAAGTTATTTCAAATTTTTCACTATTAATGCCACCTGATACTTGAACTCGATGTGCCAGGCCATGTGCTGAGCACTTTACATATATATTATTTTCTCTGTTCCTCACAACAATGTACAGGGTAGGTAATATTCTATTCCTCATTTTACAGATGAGAAAGCTGAGCCACAAAAATATTAAGTTGCCTGAGGTCAGAAAAGTAGTTAGTGGTAGAGTCCACATAGTCCGGCTCCAGCACCTAAGCAATACCCCAAACAATGCTACAATAAACATCTTTGTTTATACACATGTAACTATTTCTGCAGGAAATCCTGGAAGGGAATTGGTGGTAAAAGGAACTCACAGTTTTGATAAAATTGTTACACGTGAAAGCTTAATTAATTTATCTTCCACCCACAGTAGATGAGCATGCCCACTTCCATCACTTCTCCAGTTCTGAATATGACCAATCTTTTTGTTTTGTTTTCCAATCTGATGAGGAAAACAGATATAATATTACCTAAAATTTCTTTGGTTACATGTCTGAATAAACTAATTGGCCGTTTTTAGTTCCTTCTATTTGAATGGACTGTTCATATCATTTGCTTATTTTTCTACTGTCTTGTCGTTTTTTAATAGTTGTGTGAAGTTCTTCATGCGTTTTGAATTTTAATCTTTTGTTGAATTCCTTATTTATCATTATTTATATACAGAGTTTTGAATTTGCATGTGTAAGACTTCTCCTTCACTGTTCTTGGATTTTGGTCTCTTACTTATTATAAATGCCTTCCTTTCCTCCCAGATTATACAAATATTTTCTTTTTTTTTAAAATATTTATTTATTTATTTATGGCTGTGTTGGGTCTTCGTTTCTGTGCGAGGGCTTTCTCTAGTTGCAGCAAGTGGGGGTCACTCTTCATCGCGGTGCGCGGGCCTCTCACTATCACGGCCTCTCTTGTTGCGGAGCACAGGCTCCAGACGCGCAGGCTCAGCAATTGTGGCTCACGGGCCTAGTCACTCCGCGGCATGTGGGATCTTCCCAGACCAGGGCTCGAACCCGTGTCCCCTGCATTGGCAGGCAGATTCTCAACCACTGCACCACCAGGGAAGCCCCACCTTTTTGTTTTATTCAGGATGTTAATGGATTGGATAATGCCCACCCACATGGGTAGAGTGATCTTCTTTACTCAGTCTGCCAATTCAAATGCTAATCTCATCTAGAAACACCCTCACAGACACACTCAGAAATAATGTTTTACCAGCTATCTGGGCATACCTTAGCCCAGTCAAGTTGACACTTAAAATTAACCATCACAGTAGCCTTTTCATTTTAGTTTCTTTCACTTAGTAACATGCATTTAAGTTTCCTCCATGTCTTTTTATGGCTTGGTAGTTCATTTCTTCTTAACACTGAATAATATTCTGCTGTCCAGATGTACCACAGTTTATTTATCCATTTGCCTACTGAAAGACATCCAAGTTGCTTCCAAGTTTTGGCAATTACAAATAAAGCTGCTATAGAGACTTCCCTGGTGGTCCAGTGGTTAAGACTCCATGCTCCCAAAGCAGGGGGCCAGGGTTCCATCCTTGGTCGGGGAACTAAGATCCCACATACCGCAACTAAGCCCATGCACCACAACTACTGAGCCTGTGCACTCTAGAGCCTGCACGCCGCAACTAGAGAAGCCCACATGCCGCAACAAAGAGCCCACGTGCTGCAACGAAGACTCAGCGCAGCCTAAATAAATAAATAAATAATTTAAAAATGAAAAACAAACAAATAAAGCTGCTATAAACATCTGTATCAACAAAAGACTCCAAATAGCCAAAACAACCTTGAGAAAAAAGATCAAAGATGGAGGCATTACATGTCCTGATTTCAAACTACATTAAAAACCTATAGTAATCAAAGCAGTATGATACAAGCATAAAAAACAGACACATAGACCAAGGGAAGAGAGTGGACAGCCCAGAAATAAATGCATATGTATACAGTTAACTAATCTTTGACATGGGTGCCAAGAATATAGAATGGGAAAAGGATACTATCTTCAATAAATGGTGTTGGGAAAACTAGATATCCACATTGCAAAAGGATGAAATTAGACCCCTACCTTATACCACTCACAAAACTAACTTGAAATGGATTCAAGACTGAAATGTAAGACCAGAAACGATAAAACTCTTTGAAAAAAACATAGGGAAAAGCTCCTTGACATTGGCGTTGGCAATGATTTTTTTAGATCATCCAAAATCACAAGCAACAAAAGCAAAAATAAACAACTGGGACTACATCAAACCAAAAAGCTTCTGTACAGCAAAGGAAACAATAAAGGAAATGAGAAGACAACCTACAGAATGGGAGAAAATATTTGTAAATCATATATCTGATAAGGGGTTGATATCTAAAATATATAAGAAACTCATGTAACTCAATAGGAAGAAAACAAATAATCTGATTAAAAACTGGACAAAGGATGTGAATAGATATCTTTCCAAAGAAAATATACAAATGGCCAACAGATAGATAAAAAGGTGCTCAACGTCAATAATTATCAGGGAAATGCAAATCAAAACTACGATGAGCTATCACCTCATACCTGTTAGAATGGCTATTATCAAAAGAAATATATGTAAGAAATAACAAATGAAATGTTGGCAAGAATGTGGCAAAAAGGGAACTCTTGTACACTGTTGGTGGGAATGTAATTTCGTACTGCTATTATGGAAAACAGATTGGAGGTTCCTCAAGAAATTAAAAATAGAACTATGATAAGATCCAGAAATCCCACTTTTGGGTATGTATCTGAAGGAAGCAAAATCAGTATCTGGAAGAGATATGTGCACTTCCATATTCATTACAGCATTATTCATGATAGTCAAGATATGAAAACAGCCTAAGTGTACACCAAAAGGTGAATGGATAAAGAAACTATGTTATATATACATACAATAAAATATTATTCAGCCATAAAAAGGGAATCCTGTCATTTGTGACAACATCGGTGAACCTAGAAGGCATTATGCTAGGTGAAATAAACCAGAAGGGAAAGATAAGTATTGTATGCTATCACAAATAGTAGGATGTGGAATTATTATATGTGGAATCTGAAAAAAAAAAAGTTGAGCTCATGAAAACAGAATAGATCGGTGGTTACCAAGGGCTAGAAGGTAGGGGAAATGAGGAGATGTTGGTCAAAGCGTATAAAATTTCAGTTATAAGATGAATAAGTTCTGAGAATCTAATGTACAGCATGGTGGCTATAGTTAATAATTCTGTATTGGATAGTTGAAATTTGCTAAGGAAGTAAATGTTAAGCTTTCTCACCACACACACACAAAAGGTAACTATGTTAGGTGATGGATGTGTTAATTAACTTGATTGTGGTAATCATTTGACAATGTATAAATGTAGCAAATCATCGTGGTGTACACTTTAAATATATATAATTTTATTTGTCAATTATACCTCAATTAAGCTGGGTGGTGGGGCGTGGAAATCTGAGTGCAGGTTTACATATGGACATAAGTTTCAACTCCGTTGGGAAATACCAAGACTCACAATTGCTGATGGCTGGATGTATGTAAAGTTTGTAAGAAACCTTCAAAGTGGCTGTACCATTTTGCATTCCTGCCAGCAGTGAAAGAGTATCTGTTGCACCATAACGTTGCCAGCATTTGGTGTCATCAGTGTTCTTGGTTTTTGGCCATTCTCATAGGTGTGTAGTGTTATGCCACTGTCACCTTAATTTGCATTTGCCTGATGACATATGATGTGGAACATCTTTTCATATGCTTTTCAATCGTGAGTCTTAGAATTTGCCAGCTGTATATCTTCTTTGGTGAGCCTTGTTCTTTTTCAGGTGCCTTGGCTAAGATTTTAAAATCAGCTACACACACACAGACACACGTGTACACACACTACACATTGAGATTCTGATTGGCCTTGCATTGAATCTGAAGACTAAATTGCAGTGACCTGACATCCTTGCAATATTGACTCATAACGCATAAACATGGTATCTCACTCCATTACTTTAGGTCTCTTTAATTTCTTCCAATATTTTTTCCCACTTTCTGCATAGAGGACTTGTATATCTTTGGTTAGGTTTATTCCCAGGAATTTGATATCTTGATATGGTATAAATGGTAGAAATTTAAAATTTAAAAATTTTCACTTCATACTCTTTTTAAAAGACTATTTGCTGTTTAAAACAATAATACTGTCAATGTATTATGGGGTTCATAACATGTTGAAGTAACATATATGACAATGATAACACAAAATTCAGGAAAGATACATAAAATTAGAATTATATGGTTGTAAGGCTCTTATGTTGTTTGTGAAGCAATTAAGTACTAATTCAAGATAGTAATAAATTAAAGATGTATATTGTAATCATTAGGGTAACTACTAAATATATAAGAACTATATGTAAAAAGACAATAAAAGAGGAAAAATGGAGAACTAAAACATACTTGACTAACCTGAAAGAAAGCTGGAAAAGAGGAACAAACAAGTAACAGATGGAACAAATTAAAAACACAAATATGATATATTTAAAGCTAACCATATCAGTAATCACAAAAAATTTAAAGGGACTAATCACTCTTTAAAAGAAAAAGATTGTCAGACTATATTTTTAAAAAGAACCAACAATATCCTGACTACAAGAGATACACCTTAAACATAATTGATTTAAATATAAGTAATTGGAAATAAAACATGGGAAGAGATACTCCGTGAAAACAGTAACCATATGAAAACTGATATGGCTATATTATTAATGGTCAAAATAGATGTTAAGGAAGAAGTAACAGAGAAAAAAAGGAAATTCATAATAATTAGAAGATCAATTCCATAGGAGAAATACATAATCCTAAATGTATATGCACCTAATAATATAACTTCAAAATTTATGAAGCAAAAAATTGACAGAACTGTATGGGAAAGACAAATATAGAATTAGAATTGGAGATTTTAACATACCTCCTCAGTAATCAATAGAACAAGAAGACAAAATATTAGTAAGGATATAGAACATTTGAGCAACAATACTAAGCAACTTAACTGACACTTGTAGAAAACTGTACTCAACAGCTGTAGGTTGCTCCATCTTTTCAAGTGCTTATGGAACAATGAACAAAATATATCATATGCTGAGCCATAAAACTAGTAATCAATTTCAAAGGATTAAAATTATACAAAATATGTTCTTTAACCACAGAAAAATTAAACCAGAAATCAATAACAATAAGATATCTGTTACCAAGCTAAAACGTGGGTCCACTAGCCTGGTGGGTTGTGGTGAGGGAAAGTGCAGCATTTATTGTAAGGCGCCATATAAGGAACCCGGGACAACTAGTGCTCAGAAAGCCTGACCTCCCCAATGGGTTTCAGCAAGGCATTTTTAAAGGCAAGGTGAAGGAGGGGCATCCCAGTGTATGTGATGAGCTCCTGCCGAATTCTCTGATTGGTTGATGGTGAGGTAACAGGGCGGTGTCACAGGGGTTAACATTATCAATCCTCAGGCTCCAGTAGGTCTGCGGGCTACGTGCTCACAGTCATCAAGTAGTTAATTTCCTCCATTTGGTGCGGGTTTTAGCATCTATAAAACAACTCAGGAACTGTGTGTCGGATACAATCATCTAAGTACAATACTTCAGAGGAGCTAAAGCAGAGGATATAGGGAAGAGGTCTGTTCAGGGGAAGGACCCATAGGATCCTGTTTGGTTACATATCTAGAAAATCCCAAATCATCTGGAAATTAAGTAACTTACGTCTAAGTAACTGATTCATCAAAGACGAAATTACAATAGAAATTAGAAAACATTTTGAAAGTAACAGTAATGAAAATACAGCATATCAAAATTTGTGAGACACAGCTAGAGTAGTTCTTAGATGGAAATTTGATGAATTAAGTATCTATCTCAACAAGGTACAAAAAAGAGAAGGTAGAAAGAAAGAAATAAAATCAGAGATTAATGAAATAGAAAAGAGATATAAAACAGAGAAAGTCAGGGAATTCGCTGGTGGCGCGGTGGTTAAGAATATTCCTGTCAATGCAGGGGAAATGGGTTCCATCCCTGGTCTGGAAAGATCCCACATGCCACGAAGCAACTAAACCCGTGCGCCACAACTATTGAGCCTGTGCTCTAGAGCCCGCGAGCCACAACTACTGCAGCCCTCGTGCCTAGAGCCTGTGCTCTGCAACACGAAAAGCCACCACAATGAGAATCATGTGCACTGCAACAAAGGGTAGCCCCCGCTCACCACCAACTAGAGAAAGCCCACACACAGCAACGAAGACCCAATGCAGCCAAATATAAATAATTAAAACAAAAATTTGAAAAACTGAGAAAGTCAATGAAGCCAAAAGATGGTTCTCTGAAAAGATTAATAAAATTGACAGAATTGATCAATGAAAAGAGTAAGAGAGAAAACAGATGTATCTAATATCAAGAATGACAGAGGCAACATCACTATAGATGCCACATACATTAAAAAAATGATATGAGGGTTCATGAACAACTTTATGTCAATGAAGTTGACAATCTAGATGAAATGGGCAACTTTTTAGAAAAACACAACTCACAGAAATTTTGAATAATCTTGTATCTTTTAATGAAATTAAGTCCATAATTTATAACATTCCAACAACAAAAACACCAGATCCAGATGGCTACCCTGATAAATGCTACCAAACTTTTAAGGAAAAAGATGAACAATTCTACACAAAATCTTTCAGCGAGGCCAGAATAACCTTGATACCAAAATCTATCAAGGACATTACAAGAAAAAAAAAATTACAGAGTAATATCCCTTGAGAATACATGTGGGAAAAAAATCCAAATGAAATACTAACAAATCAGATACAGTATTATGTAAGAACCAAACACATCATGGTCTTGTGAGTTTATTCCAGAAAGACATAGCTGGCTTAACACTTAAAAAGTCATTCAATATTATTTTAACAATGTCATCATCTTAAAAGATACAGAAAAAGCATTTTATAAAATTCAGAACCCATTCATAATAAAAGCTATTACTTGACTAAGAATAGAGAGAAACTTCCTCAATTTGATAAGATTATTTACCTAAAACATACAAATAATATCATACTTAATGGTGAAATAGTGAATGCTTCGCCCTTACAAGATAAGGATGTCTGTTATCACCACTTATACTCAACATTGTATTGGAGTTCCTGCCAGTGCAATAAGGAGAGAAAAAAAAAATTTTTGTTGCAAAGGAAATAGTAAAACTATCTTTATTCATAAATAACATGATTGTGTACATAGAATATCCAAGGAATCTACAAACTACTAGAAGTAATAAGTGAATTTAGCAAGGCCATGTGATATAAAGTCAATATACAAATATCAGCTATATGTCTTTATACTTGCAGCAAACAATTGAAATATGAAAATGTAAAAATAATACCATTTACAATAGGATTTAAAAAATAATAACGTACAGAGGACTAAATAAAATGTAGAAGATTCTACAGTGAAAATCATAAAACAAGGAGAAATCAAAGAAGACCTAATAAAAGAAGAAATAGCCTATTTCATGGAATAAGGTTTAATTGTTATGATGTCACTTCTCCCCAATTGGTCTATACATTCAATGCAATCCTAATCAGAATGCCAGCAGGCTTTTTTGGTAGAAATTGATAGGCTAATTTTAAAATTTAAATGCAATTGCAAAAAACCCTAGAAAGTCAAAATCATCTTTAAAATAAAGATGGAGGATTTATGCTACCAATTTTCTAATTTTACTATCAAGGCAAGTAATTAATACAGTATGGTATAGGCATAAGGATAAACAAATAGACCAATGGAACAGAATAGAGTCCAGATATAGGCTCACACGTATATTGTTACTTGACCAATGAAAAAGACACCAATGCAATTCATAGGGAAAGAAAGGTCTTAGAATAAATGGTGTTGGTAGAATACAGCATCCAGATAGAAAAAAATAAACCTTGACCCTTACACTCATACCATTCACAAAAAAATTAATTTCAAATGGATTGCAGGGGACTTCCCTGGTGGTCCAGTGGTAAAGAATCCACCTTCCAATACTGTGGAGGCAGGTTTGATCCCTGGTCAGGGAACTAAGATCATGTGGCAACTAAGCCCGAGTGCCACAGCTACTGAGCTCGAGCCTCAAGGAGAGAGCCTGCGTGCCGTACACTACAGAGCCCATGCGCCCTGAAGCTTAAGCGCCACAACTAGAGAGAGAAAACCCACATGCCACAACTAGAGAGAAACAACTAGAGAGAAGCCCGCATGCCTCAGTGAAGATCCCGCATGCCGCAACTAAGACCCGACAGCCAAAAAATAAAGAAAATAAATTTTTAAAAAAATGGATTGCAGATCTAAATGTTAAATCTAAAATATAAATCTAGCTGGAAACACAGGAGACTATATGACTATATGAGGAGTAAGCAAAGATTTCTTAAATAAGAGCAAAAAGTACTAACCGTAAAGGAAAAAAATGACAAAGTAGATTTCATCCAAATTTAAAACTTCTGCTCATCAATAAACACAATTAAGAAAGTGAGGGACTTCCCTGGTGGCACAGTGGTTAAGAATCCGTCTGCCAGTGCAGGGGACACAGGTTCGTGCCCTGGTCCGGGAAGATCCCACATGTCGCAGAGCAACTAAGCCCGTGTGCCACAACTACTGAGCCTGTGCTCTAGAGCCCGCAAGCCACAACCACTGAGCCTGCATGCCACAACTACTGAAGCCCATGCACCTAGAGCCTGTGCTCCACAGCAAGAGAAGCCACCGCAATGAGAAGCCTGCTCACTGCAACAAAGAGTAACCCCCACGCTCTGCAAATAGAGAAAGCCCGCGCACAGCAGTGAAGACCCAACACAGCCAAAAATAAATAAATAAATAAATAAATATTTTGAAATAAATATATCTGCAAAGAATTTGTAACCGGCTTGTACAAAGAACTCTTACAACTCAATAATAAGACCACTCAGCTTTTAAAAAACAGGCAAAACGTTTTCACAAACACTTTGCAAAGAAGATGGACAAATGGCCAAGAAATTGAATGGAAAGAGGTTCAATGTCATAAGTCATCAGGGAAATTCAAACCCAAAACACCATGAGATAATACCACACACCCACAAGAATGACTAACAGTACCAAGTGTTGAGAGGCTATGAAGCTACTGGAACTTTTATATATTACAGGTGAGTGTATAAAATGGCACAACCTCTTTTGAAAACTTTTTGGCAGTTTCAACTAAAGTTAAACATAAACCTACCCTATGACCCAGCAATTGCACTCTTAGGCACACAAGAAAAATGAGAGCAGACGTCCACAAAAAAGACTTGTTCAAGAATAAAACACCTTCTTCATTACACCAAAAAGTGGAAATAATCCAAATATTCATCAATAGGAGAATGGATAAACAAATTATATATTCATACAAATAAAAAGAGCAACCTACTGCTACACACAACTACCTGGATAAATGTTTTTTGTTTTTTTTTTCTGGATAAATCTTAAAAACACTACATTGTGTAACAATTCCAAGCACAGAGAGTACATACTATATAATTCTATTTATATGAAGTTTGAGAACAAATAAAAGCATCAAATGTTAACTAGACTTATTTTGGTTATCATTTCACAATATACAAATATCATTCAGATGCACAAGTGTTGTACACCTGAAACTAATATGTTGCATGTCAGTTATACCTCAGTCATAAAAAACAAACAAAAACAAAAGGAAACAATGCTTACCTCTGGAGGTGGATATTGGCTGGGAAAGTGCACAAGAAAACCCTCTGTATGACACCTCTGCTCCACATCCGTCATTACAGTCATTCTACCTCTGAACCATACCTAGAATCATCTCCTTCTCATGATCTCCACTGTCCCCACCCTAGGCCAAGTCTCAGCTGTCTCTGATGTGCAGGCCACAAGAAGGACCCTGTGCCTGAGGAGCGAATGGGAGGACAAGAGCCCCCAGAGACTCATCAGATATGAGTGTTGTTCTTCTCTATGTGAATGAGCCATTACCACAAGACTTCCATTCCTACTGATCCAGAATTTTAACTGATTTTCTTTTGAGCTTCCATTGGTTATTACAATATTTCCACTGCCTTAACCATGGAAAATGACATTGTTTCTATGGGAAAATGTATTCTGATTTTCAACAATTGATTAAAATTGTTAAAATTGATTAACTTTTGGAACCCAGTCATTTCTTCATTGGAGATTTTCCTCTTGTTTTTTATGGTATTTTTAAGTATCTCTAAGTCTTTTTAATGGGTTTATATTCTGTATTTCCAATCATCTTTGAAAATCACGCAGGGCAGGCTCTTCCATTACTTGTGTTTGTGTGTTAGAGCACGGCATGCAGCACTGGTTGCACAGGAAGCACAGCTGAAATGCAGCAGGACCCTACGGTCCTCCCCCCACCCACCATGTCCTCTGCCTGCCTTTTGTCTGTAGAAAAACTTTAGTCAAAGTTGAGCCTGTATATACTCACTTGCAAATTTGCAGTTAGCCTAAACAGAGAAAATTTGAGTCAAGGTTTAAAACATTTTACAAGTAATTTAAACACAACATAAAACATATTTGCCAAGTTTAAAAGTAATTAATTACAAAACACAATTAAAGTAGTGGAGCATTAAAATTACATTTTAAAATATGAAGTTTTAAAAGTAATTCTTGTATTGTTCTGAAATTGTAAAACTGATTCAGTAGGGAGAGATTAATATTCAGTTTATAAAAGTATTCATCAGTTTTCCTATAACTAGGCATCTCTAATACATTAAAATTATTCAAGTAATTCATTTATAAGTTAAAATTCTAATATGTAAAATGGTTGCATTAAAACACTCTTTTCAGAATTTTATTTTTAAAAGTATTATCATAGTATAAGTTCACATTTATAACTGAAAACCTTTTTTATTAATTTATTTATTTTTGGCTGCATTGGGTCTTTGTTGCTGCATGTGGGCTTTCTCTAGTTGCGGCGAGTGGGGGCTACTCTTTGTTGTGGTGCGCGGGCTTCTCATGGCGGTGGCTTCTCTTGTTGTGGAGCACGGGCTCTAGGTGCGTGGGCTTCAGTAGTTGTGGCACGTGGGCTCAGTAGTTGTGGACTGAGGGCTCTAGAGCGCAGGCTTAGTAGTTGTGGCGCACGGGCTTAGTTGCTCCGCGGCATGTGGGATCTTCCCGGACCAGGGCTCGAACCCGTGTCCCCTGCACGGGCCGGTGGATTCTTAACCACTGCACCACCAAGGAAGCCCTATAACTGAAAACTTTTATGAAAGATATCAGTCTTTAAAAAGTTACAGGTCCAAAGAATATTGATACTAATATTAATTAGGGTTGTCTAAACAGCTGTAAAAAGCAAAATTAAAAGCTCAATAGCACAAACAAAATAGCAATTTACTTATCTCTCATGTAAGAGTCCAAGATTAATAGATCCAGATTAGAAGATCCAGTCATTTAGGGCCCCAATCTGATAGTGGACCTACTTCAATACATAGTCCCCAAACACCTCTCTAGTTATCATTATTCTAGGCTACAGGAAAGAAGAGTGAGCAGAAGTCCAGGGCAAACCATTGTCTTTTAAATGGGTTAGACAGAACTTAGTGAGAACTTAGTCATATGGCCACGTGCAGCTGCAAGGGAAACTGGGAAATACTGTTGCTATTTGGGCAGCCCCATCCCAGCTACAGTCCTATAATGCTGTAATAGGAGGAAAACAGATTTTAATGAAGAGTTAGCAGTGTCTGACACCCCTCTAGCCACTAGAATTCTGTGTTCATCCTTCTCCTGATATGCTCATACCCTCCCCAAGGGAGACAACTCCAAATTCCATCCAGGTGCTACATCCAGCTCAAATTCTGGGATCTCTGGGTGACTTGCAATCATCGCCCTCAGACTCAGATTGGCTTTTTGTGGTCCAGCAACTCATTAACTCAAAGGAAGTCACTTACTTCTCCAACACCCGATAAACCATGGTCTAATAGAAACAAGATGGTTATATGAGAACTTCTTGTTCTTTAGTATTCGGTGGCCCTTCCACTGCCATAAATCTTGGGGAGGGATAAGACAAGAGGTAACTGGAAAAAACCCAAAATACCCTGCTTTTTCTTTCTAGGAGAAAGTAGCCTTAGACAGCACAAAAGATATTTGGTGACAAAAGACATTCTATTTCATGGTATTTGATGGTGAGGACACTAGTTAAATAAGGGATTTCTGGAGCAAAGTGAGAAGAGAATCCAGAACAAAAGTAAATAGTAGCTTTTTTTTAAAGAAAAATACGAACTTTTTGATTAGCTCGTCTTGAGATGACTATTGAGAGATTAATGACATTTTGATAAATAAGAACCATATCAAAAAGACAGAACCACATCGAAAAACAAAAACACTTTTTTAAATTACTGAGAAATATATATAACTCCATCCTTAAGCTTCTTTCCCTTTATTCTCCCATTAGGCTATGTTGATGTCCTGTGTTCCCCACTGTGTGTCTGTGTTTATGTGTGTGTGTGTTCATATAATTCAGACCGTATTTTGAGCAGGAGTCTTCCTGATGGAGCCAAGTGATTTCCAAAACCAAAGATCTATTTTTAAACATACTTTAAAGTAGTTGAAATAAGGCAACAGCTAAAAGCAGTTCAACTAAAGTGTAAACTGTAAAGGCAGGAGTTAGGCAAAGAAAAGGGATGCAACAGAGAGATGAGAAATGGACAAAGGACTTGTGGCTAAATAAGATGTAAAAATATTCTCATAAAGAAGAGTATATATAGTGATTGAAGCCCAGGCCTGAAGCCAGACTGCCAGGTGTACTTACCTGCCTTTTCACTTACTTGCAAGTAAGTAAGAACTTGATAGTACTTACTTGAAAGTACAAGTAATTTTTCTTACTTGATAGTACTTGGAAGTACTTGACAGTCCTTTCTTCATGGGGTTGCCGAGAGGATTACATGTGTGCATTCCCAAAAGATACGATCCATTCCCATTGTATCTTTTGCACCATATAAGGTAAACCCTTGAGAAATAACCCATTGGTCTGGAAGGATACTTTCGGGGTGAGGTCACTAAGTCAAAACCAGGTCAGTAAGTCAAAACCCAGTGCTGGAATTATTGGCATCAAATCATCTTCAGCAAGGTTGACTAAGGGAGTAATATAAGGCGCACAAAGATGCATGGCATCGGTCACAACCCAGCTCTCCCAGAGCCCCTTACACCTGTCAAAATAGACTCCTGGGTTGAATAAGCCCTGATTCTGACCCAGTGTATGAAATCCTATATCCATTACATTGGTCTTTTCTGAATAATTTGAAAAATTTGTTACATTTTAAAAGTGGATATTTTGTGTTTGTAATCACACAGGCAACTGTGTGAGGAAAGTTCTTTTTTACAGTATTTTTATTTTTTTGAAATTATGTTTGTGTTTCAGTCTTCTCTACTAAACTATAAACTCGTCTAAGTAGGAAACTTAATGCCCTCACTCCCCACCGTACCCCAGCACCCAGCTCAGTGCATGGGTATTTTAAAGTAAATTTCTTCCCGTAGCACAGAACCAAAGATCCAATTTGTGGGGTTGGGGGTTGTGTTGGAGAGGTGGATGAGGGGCCGGGATGTGTTTTAACAGATCTCCTGAAAGATAGATGTTCTCCACTTAAGCTTTTGGAGCAAGACTTGCTTCGGGGTTGTTGGTGACAGTTTCCCTTCACCAGTAGGAGTTTGTCACTATAAGACAACACCAGGAAGTTAAAAGTGAATGGGAAGGGCGGGTGATGGAGATTCCGACCCCTAGGGTCTCCCCTGAGAGTAGCTCAGAGTGTGGGCAACTGCAGGTGAAAAGCAGAGAGGTTATAGTGTTAATTTTTCCTGCCCAGAGCAGGTTTGGCCCATGTTTTATCCCCTGGGAGGGGGGGTAATGGGTGCTGCTGAGTGGGCGGTGTGTTGGCTGAAAGGAGGTGGAGCTGAACAGCCCCTCCACATTGGCTATTGCTGCTGTTTGTACTTTGTTGCTTTACATTTCTTTGCAAAGAGCTGAAAGTGCAGTGCCCTCCAGATCGCAGCTGAAGGATCTGCCAGTGTTGGGGCAAAGGCAGCGAGGTCGGGTACCGCAGCAGAGTTCTCAGCTCTGGGTCTCAGCTCTGGGTCTTCCAGGCACAGGGCTCACCCATCCAAGGTGTAGTAGTTCCCGGTGGTCCACGAGGACACTGGGATCTGGGTTCCCCAAAGGCACCTGCTGTTGCAGCATTTATCTAAATGCCACATTCAAGCTCTTCTTTGAAAGGTGTTAACTGATGTGTGCTTTCTGTCTTTTGTCATCCTTTCTTTAGGACCGGTTACACTGACCCAGCCTGGTGAAGATCTCTGGAGACCATGACTAAGAAAAGAATTGCTGTGATTGGGGGAGGAGTGAGTGGGCTCACGTCTATCAAGTGCTGCCTGGAAGAAGGCTTGGAGCCCGTCTGCTTTGAAGGGACTGATGACATCGGAGGGCTGTGGAGGTTTCAGGTAAATCTCCTGGTTCCTTAATACTTGGAACTCTCGCCGTAACTAGGTGCATAAGATATTTTACCTCGTGTCAGGAAGTATGACGGGCTTCACAGTGATTAAACCTGCCAGACTTCAACCTGCTGACTTCCTCTCAGCAGCCATCACCTCAGGTTCTATGCAGGTTCCTCTTTCCCTACGCTGGCAGCAAAATGGGACGCAGGTATCACTCGTTTTTTCCTTTACTGAGGTCTGTGAAAATGGCACAGAGATCATTTTCATTTACAGATCTTCCTTGATTTACAATGAGGTTACATCTTGATAAGTCCATCGTAAATTGAAAATATCCTGTTACAAATGTATTTAATACACCTAACCTACCTAACACCATAGCTGAGCCTAGCCTACCTTAAACGTGCTCAAAACACTTACGTTAGCCTACAGTCAGGCAAAATCATCTCACACAAAGCCTATTTTATAATAAAGTGTCGAATAGCTCATGTAATTTATTGAATGCTGTATTGAACATGAAAAACAGAATGGTTGTTTGGGTACAGAATGGTTGTAAGTCTATCAGCTGTTTACCCTCCTGATCCTTCCAGCTGACTGGAAGCTGCCACTGCCCAGCATCACCAAAGTATGATACAAAATATCGCTAACCGGGGACAAGATCAAAATTCAAAATTCGAAGTGTGGTTTCTATTGAATGTGTATTGCTTTTGAACCATTGTAAAGTCAAAAAATCACAAGTTGGGCACTGTCTGTAGTGAGTTTTGCCGCTATCCAGAAAAGCGTAACAATTTTGGTGGGGGGGGGGGTGTAGCAGAATGGCAGACATGTAAAGTGGTTGCTCTTGGTCTGCGTTCATCGGGAAGTGATCTAGAATACTGCTTACAACTCCTTCCAGGAATCCCCCTTTTCAATCTCTTCTAACCTTACTGTTTTTTTTTTCTTTTCTTTCTTACCTTCCTTCCTTTGTTGCTTCCTTCCTTCTTTACTTTAAACAGTTCTCTAATGATTCTAGTGCTTGAATAGGATATAAAATCTGGCTGCCTTCCTTGCTTTGCACTTTTGCTTCACTTGAGAAATCAAAGCAGTAGTCCTGTCTTCAGGGAAGGGCAGAGGGCACCTGCAGCTGGGTTTTCTTGTCCTTGCACAGACTCAGTTTTAAAGTTGACTTGCTTTAATATGCACACCCAGCCCTGCAACTTGTTACTAACAGTTAAGGTATCTTCTTACTTAAATGATAGTTAAGCTTATTATATGTCAAAGAATATCACCCTCCTTAACTGATCTCCAAAGCAACATCCATTGGGTTTGCTTTTCAACTCACTTTTTAAGCCAGTGAATGGTATTAAGGTGTCTAGATTTGTTTCATATTTCACAAAACGAACACGGTGTTGGCCAGCTACTTAAAAGTGGTTTCATTCGTTCATAGCATTCCTTAGTAGAACAGCAGTACAGTTGTTTTGCATCTTGGCTCTGCCTTGGGGACTAACTCTATTTGACAATCGTCCTTATTCGGATCTAGGGCGGATACCCCTTAGCACACCACCCATGCATCGGTCATAATCAGTCTTGGGCATGGGCTGAAAAGACTGTTAATAAATATTTTATAATCAATAGAAAATTTTACTTTTGAAATCCAGCACAACATAGTGTAGAGGTTAAGAGCACCTCTACTTTGTCTGGGTTCAAATCCTACTGTGACCTTGGGGAAACCCATTAAACCTCTCTGTACCTCTGTGTTGTCATCTTAAAAACTGGTACCCACTTCATAGAGTTATTGTGGGGATTAAGTGAATGAATAATTATGTCATGACTAATAACAGTGGCACAATAATTGCTAAACATCAGTTATTACTCAGTAGGCCTAGAGTGTGGCCCACACATTTGGTGTCTGGTAAGCATCCTAGCCAGGTTTGGCAACTACTGACCACGCATGAAATTAGTGAAGGGTCCACCATCCTACCTGATTATCAGGTTTTATTTCCAAAGTGGTTTAAACTTCTTCTCTGTTAAAGACCCAATTTGGAGTTTTTTCTGATTATACCCTTGGTAAAATTTCAACACCTTATAAACTGCTTCCTTGAAAATAAATAAGCTATATTTCATTATAACATTCTGACTTCTGTTAAGACAGACCACATCTGTGTCTATATATTATATATAACATACATATATTTTACATATATTATACACACACACACACACACACACACACACACACACACAAACACCACTATATCTCTAGAGCCACGGGTGGTGCCTGGCATATATTAGGCACCAAATATATTTACATTTTATAAATGAATCCTAGAGAAGCAAAATATCTTGGGTGGCTGCTTAGAATGCTTGTGGAAATAGAGACCTTCATTCTCACATATTCCACAGTTACACAGTTGTGGAGCCTGAGGTATTATAAACATCCATTAATTGCAGATTAAACATGTTTTACATGCTGATGCTGATTTCCTCAAGAATTGCCTCTGAGATCTGCTTTTCTATGACCCCCTTGCTTGTTATTTGGAGTCTTCCTCTCCCCCATCCTACACCCCATAAATTTTCTGTAATTCATTGGGGGTTTCATATATAGGATCATCCCAAGCAATTTGGAATTCCACCATTGCTACCGGGTGTCCAGTAAGCCACTGGGAACTCAAGGCTTCCATTTTCTCTTTGTTTTAACAGGTCTCAGGGACTCAGTATAAATTTCTTTCTTCTTGATCTCCTCATTAATGTTAGACCAGACTGATGGTGAAAAGTCAGTAGTAATGTGAGACATATCACTTCAATTTTCATACTACAATATTACTTTATGAATGAAATAGCTTAAAATGATAAATCCTTATGAAATGCTGAGGTTTTAAGAAGTATGTAATGCTGGAAAATAATGTTTAATATTCTTTAGTCAATCTGAATTTTAAAAATCCTTAAAGTATACCAAAGCAGTGCTTCTCCAAGTTTAACGTGCACATGAATCACTGGAGCTTTTGCTGAGGTGTACATTGCGATTCATTAATCTGGGGTGGTGCCAAGATTCTATATTTCAGGTAAAGCCCCAGGTGATGTTGATGCTGCTGATCTGATAACTACAGTTCACGTAGTGAGGTTCTGAAGTGTATACGTGATACAAAGGTACCACACGGATACAATGTAATGTAAAATGAGGCATATTTAATACATTTTAATTTAAAGTATAAAATTACGTAATAAACACCCTTAGATGAATAGGTGTTTTTAATTCTTAAATATCAACCACCCCCCCCCCCAAAAAAAGACAACTGAATGGATACAAAAATACTTAAAAGAGGGTAACTGTAGAGCAGTGGTTGTCAGCTTTGGCTGCACCACTGAACAATCACCTGGGGAACTTTAACAAACTTTAACAAATACTGATATCAGTCCATCCAGATTCTAGTTTTATTGGCCTGGGTGCCAATAAAGCTCTCCACTAGTTATTTCTAATGTGCAGCCAACATGGAAACCTTTGCCCTTCAGCTTTTACCCCAGCTTTCCCAGGTGATTAATGAGGATGACATTGCATCTTTAAAACAAAATCGATAACAGTTCATTGAACAAACATTTCTGAAGCTCAGACTATGTTAGAGGGTGTGGAGATACAGAGTTATATAACCTCCTGCCACTGCCCTCAGGCATTCTGCAGTTTAGCTAAGGATGTATGGAGAAAGGACTTCTGAGGTGGATGGGATAAACTCTGGTGCCCTGAGCTTTCTGGGGCCAGCACACCACCTCTTACCAGCAGATCTCAACCTTGTCTACACATTAGACAAGGAGCAATTAAAACAGGGTCTCTGGGAGTAAGGACCAGGCATTAGTATTTTAGAGTTCCCCAGATGAGTCCAGTGTGAAGACAATGCTGTGAACAACAGTCCTAAGACAGCTTCTGTCCCACGGGATTCTGAGAGTCTGTCAAAGCAACAGAAGCTCCACACTCTTCTCACTCCTCCCACTGAAGGGGAGTCATTTTTCTCCTTTCTTCTGCCCTTACTATTGCCTCCAATCCCTTCAGTTCCAATTACACTACCCTACGTCCCTGGTTCTCTCTTTTCTCATATGGACTTCCTACTCAATGCGAGTCATGTGCTTAGGCAGGAAATAGAATCAAGGCACATCTCTAGAGGTCAGATTATTCGCTGATGGTAGGAAATACTAAAATGCAGGAGCAGAAGCTTCTTTTTCCACTCACTGACCCAGTACTGCTCTGCCCTCACTCTGTTTTATAAAGCAGTGAGTTGACAGTGATGAACACCACCTAGGATCCAATCAGGTGTTTGGAAGGGCTTGAAGGTTTTTGTTGACACACAATAACACTTCGTTGTCTTAGTTACTTGAAAAAGAATACAAATATATGATTATTGTCACGGGGTAAGATCTGTGATTCATTTAGCTTAGTGACCCCAACAGACCTGCTGTGGAAAGCATGGCTCTACTCCTTGTACTAAACTTTGAACCCTTGGAAAACAGGGACAGACTTGTATTTTTTAGCATTAATATAGTGTTTTTATTACAGAGGGACTTTAGAAATATCTACTGAATGAATGAATGAAGTCAAATTTAATAGTTAGGAATGTGTCTACCCCTGCCCCCTCAAACATCTTGGTTCCAAAAGGACACTACCACTCATTAATTTAATTTTTTTTAAAAAACGTGCTATGTACAAACAACATGTTTAAATAAACTTTGAATTTTAGAGCTGTGTTAGATTTACAGAATTATTAGGAAGATAGTACAGAGTTCCCATATACCCCATGCCCAGATATTATTAACATCTTACATTAGCATGACACATTTGTCCTGATTAATGAACCAGTATTAATACATTATTATTAACTGAAGTCCATGCTTTATTCAGATTTACTTAGGTTTCTTTCCTAATGGCCTTTTCCTGTTCCAGTTGTTCCCATCCAGGACAACACATTACATGTAGTTGTCATGTCTCCTTAGGCTCCTCTTGGCTGTGACAATTTCTCAGACTTTCCTTGTTTTTGATGACCCTGACAGTTTTGAGGATTACTCGTTAGGTATTTTATAGAATGTCCCTCAACTGGGATTTGCCTGATGTTTTCATCATGGTTAGACTGGAGTTATGAATTTTGGGGAGGAAGACCTTAGAGGTAAAGTGCTATTCTTATCACATCATATCAATGGTACATACTATCAAACTTATCACACCGATTGATGTTAACCTTGCCGACCTGGCTTGAGATGGTGTTTATCAGTGTTTGCCACTGTAAAGTTGCTCTTTTTTTTCTCCCTTGTCATACTATACTCTTTGGAAGAAAGTCACTATGCACAGTCCACACTTAAGGTCAAAGTTGGCTATTCTAAGCCTCTTTTTTTTCCACATAAATTTTAGAATTAGTTTGTCAATATCTACAAAATAGTTACCTGGGATGTTGACTGGGATTGCGTTGAATCTACGAATCAAGTTGGGAAAATTGACATCTTAATGATACTGAGTCTTCCAATCTATGAGCACAGCATATCTTTCCATTTATTTATATCTTTGATTTTCTTCTTCTGTGTTTTACGGTATCTGCATGTAAGTCTCACACATATTTTGTTAGTTTTTTACCTAAGCATTTAATTTGGGTAGTGTTATTATAAATAGTATTTTTTTTTAAATTTCAAAGTTCAATTTTTCATTTCTGGTATATAAGAAGGTAATTGACTTTTGTATATTAACCTTGTATCTTGCAACCCTGCTAAAATTGCTTATTAGTTCCAGGAATTTTTTTTTTTACTTCTTTGCAATTTTCTACATAGACAGTCATATTATCTGTGAATAAAAATCATTTTATTTATTCCTTCCCAATCTGTATACATTTATTTCCATTTCTTATCTTATTACATTAGTTAGGATTTCTAGTACAGTGTTGAATAGAAGTGTAAGCGAGGCTATCCTTAACATGTTCTCAATTTTATGGGGAAATTGTCCATTTTCTCACTATTAAGTATGCTGTTAGCTGCAGGTATTTTGTAGATGTTCTTTATCAAATTGAAGATGTTTCCCTCTATTCCTAGTTTGCTGAAGGTTTTTAACATGAAGGTGTAGTATAAACAACGTTTCTAAAAAATTAAAGAAAAAATCATACCTCCTTAATAAATCAATTTGTTTTTCCTACTTTCAAGTTTTATTGATTTAAAATAAATAAAATATACTCGTATAACAGGGGAGAGATTATACAATGTGTAATTATATAAATATGGGTAGACATAGGTATACAGTTGCCCTAGGCATACATAATATTATATACTTGGTGATTGGAATGTGACCTGAATTTTGTAATATTACTTTTTCCACTTAAAGTTATATCATAGGCCATTTTCAATGTTTCTACACAGATTTCAAAATCATAGTTTTAAGTATCTCCAAATTCAATCTCTATAATTCACCCATTAATTCATTTCAAAGCATTTATTATGTATCCACTATATATGAGGTACTGTTTTGATGATAGAGATGCAAAAAATAAGACACAAATTCTACTTTTGGGTACCTCACAGTCATAGAAACAAATGCAGAATATCGTGTGTTCTAAGTTGCCTTGATGGAAATATGAGTGGAGAGTTTTGGCAGCTTGGAGGTTGAATGGGGCATTTAACTCAGTGGAGAGAGCAAGAAATACTTCTCCAAAGAAGTGACATTTGATGTAACTTTTGAATGATAGATAGGAATTTTCCAAATGAAGAAGCAGTACTGTAGTGTTACAAAAGTTTAAAGTTGTGAAAGAGTCTGGAATGTTTCAACAACAATTTAATGACTCAGAAGCTTGAAGTTAACTAAATGAAGATAAAAAGGTAGATTGGAATAGATTGTGAAATATGCTGAGTTTCAAAATAAGAAATTTGCTTTTCCAAATGGAATCAGTAGAGCCCATGAAGCAGTGGGGTGACAGGGTCTGCTTTGAATTTAGCAGTATACTTAAGGAGTGGTGTAGAAGGTAAATTCTGAATCATATTGAGATACCATAATTTACTAAACTCTTTTCCTATTGGGGGAGGGGGGCATTTTAAGTGGTTTCTAATTAATAGGTATTTTAAATACTATAAAATGAATATCTCTATGCATTTGATTTTATATTATTTTGCAATTTTCCTTACAACAAATTTTTGTGAATAAGATTAAAATATCTTATTCAACTGTTTTTAAATGAATTTTGATGTATTTCATTAGTTTGTTATGCATTATGTAAATTTACTTCCTGTTTCTATATGTACCTTTCTCAATATAATTCAACATACGTCTATTAAATATCTACTAAGTGCTATTTATAATTTTATATGCTGTAGGAAGGATCATGAATACAAGTAAAGGGACTTACAATCTAGTTGGGGAGATAAGGAATAGACTATAAGACATTATGGAGGTCTTTGAATCCTAAGCTGAAAAACATACACTAGAGAAAATGGGGCAGTATCCAAAATTTTAATTAGGACAGAGATATAACCATACCCTAGAAAGAACATTTTGTTTGAAGTCGGTAGGATAGATTAGAAGAGACTTGTAAAAACATCATTAGCAGCCAAAGGGAATGAGATCCTGAAGGATGGGGCAGAGGAATGGGAATGATCAATTCAGGATTCTGAAATTGAAAAATTCTTCTCTAAATATGGGAGGAAAATCATCTCTAATGTGGGCAAAGCCAGTGAACACTCTCCTTTGTGGCCATTTAATGATCAACAATACCCAGCATCCAAATATCTATTTCTGGAACAGAAAGAGAAGAGGGGGTCCAAATTGGTTAAGGTAATTTTCCATAATCAAAACAGTTTTTTTAGAAAGAAATCCTAAGTTATTTATTTATTTATTTGTGGCTATGTTGGGTCTTCGTTTCTGTGCGAGGGCTTTTTCTCTAGTTGCGGCAAGCGGGGGCCACTCTTCATCGCAGTGCGCGGGCCTCTCACTATGGCGGCCTCTCCCGTTGCGGAGCACAGGCTCCAGACGCGCAGGCTCAGTAGTTGTGGCTCACGGGCCCAGTTGCTCCGCGGCATGTGGGATCCTCCCAGACCAGGGCTCGAACCCGTGTCCCCTGCATTGGCAGGCAGACTCTCAACCACTGCACCACCAGGGAAGCCCTCAAAACAGTTTTTAAAAAGTCTAATAGAGTTGAAAAGTCATGGTTTGTGATATCTCAGTGACAGGCTAATATAACAATCTGGGTAGATACTGCTTTATTTTATGTGATCACTACAACACTCCCATGAGGTAGTGATTAGAAGTTTTTGAGGAAGCAAAGAAGTTAAACTTGATGGGGGAAGAACAGTGAACTGGGGTTTGATAACAGCTAGATCAATGCTTCTCAGCTTTCAGATGCATCTGAAACTCTTGAGGACTTTGTTAAAAGGCAGGTTCCGATTCAGTAGGTCTGGGGTGGGGCCTGAGATTCTGCATTTCTAACAATCTCCCAAGTGCTGCCCCTGCTGCTAGTCCACAGATCCTACTTTAGGTAGCAAAGATCTGGAGCAGTGCGTTCTCAAAATTACAGTGAATTTTGTTGGGCATTAAATGGTTCTGAGACCAATTCCAATGTGTGTGTGTGTGCGTGGGTGGCGGGTGGTCCCCAGACACCAGCAAACAATTCTCAACACTAGCAGGATGTCCAAGAATTCAACTCAATTCTGATGCCTATCTAACCAGAGACAGCGTCATATTCCACAGATTGAGGGCTCAGTTCTACAGGACTGCCCCCTCGAACCGACTTCAGACACCAGTCATAAGCCCAAGTTATTACCTGGGCTTCTGACCAACCAGCTACAGATTGGAGGTTCCAACGACCCCCTCCTTGGATTTGGACTTCAGATGACAGTCTCAGGTCCAGGTTGTTTGTTACCTATACCTCTGACCAACTGACTATAAATCAGAAATTCCCACGACCCCCCACCCCCTCCCCTTGGGTTTGATTAATTTGCTAGGGCAGCTCACAGAACACAGGAAACCCATTTACTCACTAGGTTACCGGTTTGTAATAAAAGAATATAATTTAGGAACAGGCAAATGAAAGAGATACATAGGGAAAAGGACACTGAGCTTCCATACACTCTCCAGGCACACCACTCTCCCCTAATCTCTTCGGTTCACCAACCTGGAAGCTCCCTGAACCCCATTCTTTTAGGTTATTATAGAGGCTTCATGACATAGGCATGATTGATTAAATCATTGGGCATTGGCTATTGATTCAACTTCCAGCCCCTGTCCCCTCCCCAGAGATCAGGGGATAGGCAACTGAAAGTTACAACCCTCTAATCACAGGGTTTGCTCCATTGGCAACCATCCCCCATCCTTAGTTGCTTTCTAAAAGTCAGCATATTAACATAACAAAGGGCACTTTTTATCACTCTCAACACTTAGGAAACTAGGAGAGTTTTGGGAGTTCTGAGCTAAGAACTGTGGAGAAAGACCAAATATATATGAGAAATATATTTTGACCATCTGGATGACCAAATATATATTTCCTATAAATCACAATATTGCAGGCATTTAGCTTATTTCATTTTTATGTTATAAATAATGCTATCATTAACATCCTTTAACATAAATCTTTGTCTACAATGCTGAATCTTTCTTTAAAAGGCTAAGTTGCAAGGGTTTCATATTCTTGCCACACTGCTGTCCAGAAAACATTGTACTAAGATCTCATTTCACCTCATTTTTGCTAACACTGAGTAATTGTCTTTTAATTTAGTAAAAACGAGGTAAAATGGGAACACATAGTGGACAGAATATAAGTTAGTACAGTGTTTCCTGGAGAACAATGTGGCAAGTGTATGAAACTCTTGAAACTTCCCTAAGCTTTGAAATATATATATACTATTTAAAAGACTATTACTCAGATGGGCAGTTCTCACTTGGAGTCTTATGTCATGGCACTCAGGTGACAGCTGGGACTGGACGTGTGCTGTGACCTCTCTGCTCACATATTTAGAACATCAGCTGGGATAACTAGAACTTCTGGGGGCTGGCTGCACATCTCTCTATCCCAAACATTCTCTTCATGTGGCTAGCTCGGGCTTCCTCACAGGATGGTGGTCTCAGGGTAGCTGGACTTCTTACGTGGCTGCTGACTTCCACCAGAGCAAGCTTTCTAAGAGACCCAGACAGAAGCTGCAAGACTACCTATCACTTAGTCTTGGAAGCCATTCAGTATCATTCCAACTGCATGCTGTTGGTCAAAAGCAAGTCATAAAGACAATTTAGATTCAAGGGGAAGAGACTGCATGAAGGCACAAATACTGGGAGATGTGAAGGGTTGTGGGGAGGGGACTTTTCTTTAATTGGCATTTCTTTCAGAAAACATTTTCAAATGTTTGTTGGCTGTTTATAAACCATGACCTTAATTCTCAAGTTGCTATGAATGCTTTTTATTTACTGCAGGAAGAACCTGAAGAAGGAAGGGCCAGTATTTACAAGTCACTGATCATCAACACTTCTAAGGAGATGATGTGCTTCAGTGACTATCCCATCCCAGATCACTATCCTAACTTCATGCACAACTCCCAGGTCCTGGAGTATTTCAGGATGTATGCCAAAGAATTTGACCTTCTAAAGTACATTCGATTTAAGGTAGGGAATTTCGTGGGTATCTCTGTGTTCAGAGTTTCAAGTAAATGAATAACTGTTCTCATTTACCAGTGCTTATGTATAGATTGGTTTGATATGCTCATGTATCTATCCTATCCAGACAGATTCTACTCTATGTCTTCTCTGTGTCTGAAAATATTCATGGAAAGGTCCCTCTTCTATATATTTTGACTGCAGATCTAGGAAGCCACCTTCATTTCATTGCCTTCATTCTATATCATTTGATTACAATAAAACAATGAAGGGAAGTGACAGGTATGGGAACTTTAAAACCTTCTGGTTCCACAACTTGTTCCACAACTTCCTGCTTAGCCCTTTTATACTTTCTGAAGTACTTTCCAGTGCATTATTTATGTGATCACAACAACCCAGTAAAGTAGATATTGAAAAGTTATGAGAGAACAAATAAGTTAACTCTGGTGTAGAGGGAGGAACATTGAATTGGGAAACAAAAACTTGAATTCTAGTCTTTGCTCTACCACTAATCAACTTGTGACTTCAGACAAGTAAGTTCCTCAATGTTGATGTGTCTTAAGTTTATTTGTAAAACAAGATGATTGTACTAGATCACGTCAGTGATTCCTTCCTGCTATAAAGTCTTCCGCGTTATTTCTATCATTCTAAACCACGACCATAAAATAATCGATATTTCTAACAGCTGGCAAAAAGCTGAAATCTTCTACCTTCTGATCATTCTACTAAATCATGACTCTTTCTCTTTAACAACAAAATTAAAATGGCAATATCCAGTGATGACTTACAAAGTCAGTCATTTACAGCCTAGTGGTCCTTCTCTTCACTTCTTTAAACACTTATTGAACAGGTTTGTTACCATACTAAGCAGTGAAGACACAAAAACAAAACAAAAAAAAAAACAGTGATTTCACAGTCTAGTTAAGGAGATAGAATAATGAAAAGAAATTTCATTGTAAACATAATTATAAAAATAAAGAGCTACAGAGTGATAAATGCCACTGAAATCTATACATTGCAGCTCAGAGGAGGGACACAGCCCATCAGGGCATGAGGCATCAGGCACCTGGGAATTTTTCTTAGAGGAGATAATACCAAGCTAAATGTTGAAGGGTGAGTATCTCCAAATGAAGAAAGAGTAAAAGGATGATCCAGGCAGAAGCACCAGCTTGTGTAAAAATAAGAACATGATAGAGAGGAACTATAAATAGTATAGGATGTCTCAGGTGTACAAGAGGGGTATCTCTACTAGTCAACCAAGACATTATGGTCATAAACCCTAGAAGCACAGGAACACATTTTTAATGTTTCCTTAAGCTGGGTAGAGTAACCCATATTTATGATTATTTTTTAAAGTTAAAAATTGTGCCACTGACTACCCCACCTCACACCTCCTTTCTTTATAGTTACTTGTAAAATGGGCATTTATGGGAGTCAAAGAGAGGTTCATTTACATAAAATATGAGCCACTGAGATGTTTTTCTACTCTATTAGGAAAGGGAGCCCTCTAGCTCAGTCACAAGTTTAAGGCCAGACAGTGAGAACAGGACTTGAGGTAAGAAGGCATCAGAGAGTCTCAGGATGTCTGGGGATATGGGGAGGAATAGGCATTTAGTGCATGGAGTGTCTCAGAAGCACAAGAGAAGCCCAAACTTTATTCAAGTATCACATTGCCTTAGGGTATGGTCCAAGAGAACTAGTAATTTGCACTTTTCTAGAAGCAGAGGAGAGTGCAACATTAGTCTGCCAACTCTGTTTTATTTAGCTTGCCTCATGGAAGTTTTCTCACTCTGACCACAGCCCCAAACAAAAAAGTTCTGATTTGTGGAGTATGAAAATCAAATATCCCTGCATGAGGCCTATTATGTGGTATCAGCCCTTTGTTTACCCTCTGCAAGGAGAGTCCTGTCAGGGAAGATGTCCACTATATAGGCTGTGGTTATAGTCTCCTGTGGCTACCCCTTTTCTTTTCAGACCACCGTGTGCTGTGTGAAGAAGCAGCCTGATTTCTCCACTTCAGGCCAATGGGAGGTGCTCACGGAATCTGAAGGGAAAAAGGAGGTGAATGTCTTCGATGGAGTTATGATTTGCACTGGCCATCACACCAATGCTCACTTACCCTTGGAAAGCTTCCCTGGTAAGTAGCCTACAAGGAAGGAAGACACTTGAACCATGCCTGTGACCTGATCCCTAAAGAATGGGAGGACTGTGGTCTGAGTGATTCCTACCTTGGGATGAAATAAGGCTTATCTTAATTCTGCATATTCTCCTGAAAGATGTCGGGGTAACTTGTATTAATGCTATTTAGGATGTAGAGATAACAGTAATTTGGGGGACTAGAGGAAAATTAGAAGGTTCTATATTTAGTTTTACAATAATTTTAGTTTTTTTAAGGATAAAAAGTTGATCCGCATTAGATTGAATAAGGCCTTTTTTTCTTTTTAAATTTTTATTGGAGAACAGTTGATTTTAAATGTTGTGTAAGGGCTTCCCTGGTGGCGCAGTGGTTGAGAATCTGCCTGCTAATGCAGGGAACACGGGTTCGTGCCCTGGTCCGGGAAGATCCCACATGCCGTGGAGCAACTAGGCCCGTGAGCCACAACTACTGAGCCTGCGCGTCTGGAGCCTGTGCTCCGCAAGGGGAGAGGCCGCGACAGTGAGAGGCCCGCGCACCGCGATGAAGAGTGGCGCCCTCTCGCTGCAACTGGAGAAAGCCCTCGCACAGAAACGAAGACCCAACACAGCCAAAAATAAATAAATTTATTTTAAAAAAAAATGTTGTGTTAGTTTCTGCTGTACAGCAAAGTGAATTCATTATACATATACATATACACTCTTTTTTAGATTCTTTTCTCATATAGCTCATTACAGAGTACTAAGAAGAGTTCCCTGCGCTATACAGTAGGTACCTATTAGTTATCTATTTTATATATAGTAGTGTGTGTATATGTCAATCCCAGTCTACCAGTTTAGGCGTCCCCCCCACCTTTCCCCCCTGGTAACCATAAGTTTGTTTTCTACCTCTGTGAGTCTATTTCTGTTTTTTTAAATTTTTGTTTATTTTTTTATTTATGACTGTGTTGGGTCTTCGTTTCTCTGCGAGGGCTTTCTCTAGTTGTGGCAAGCAGGGGCCACTCTTCATCACGGTGCGCGGGCCTCTCACTATCGCGGCCTCTCTTGTTGCGGAGCACAGGCTCCAGACGTGCAGGCTCAATAATTGTGGCTCACGGACCCAGTTGCTCCGCGGCATGTGGGATCTTCCCAGACTAGGGCTCGAACCCGTGTCCCCTGCATTGGCAGGCAGATTCTCAACCACTGCGCCACCAGGGAAGCCCCTATTTCTGTTTTCTAAATAAGTTCATTTGTACCATTTTTTTTAGATTCCACATATAAGCGATATCATATATTTGTCTTTCTCCGACTTACTTCACTCAGTATGACAATCTCTAGGTCCATCCATGTTGCTGCAAATGACATTATTTTGCTCTTTTTTATTGCTGAGTAATATTCCATTGTATATTTTTACCACATCTTCTTCAACCTGAATGAGGGCTTTTTTAGCAATCGAGGAAACAAACAGAAATACTGGGTTTCTAAGGAAGAAAATAAAGCTTAAAGAAAGAGTTTAATTACAGTCTTTGACCTGGATTTTCATTTTTTGGGGAAAAAAGCACTCTATGTATAGTTTAGAGTATATAAGAACATATATACTCCAATTGGAATGTAAGTAGGTATTTACAGATGATGAAAAGAGGGGGTGGGGGATGGGCAAAATAGGTGAAGGGGATTAAGAGATACAAACTACCAGTTATAAAATAAATCAGTCACACGGTTGTAATATACAGCACAAGGAATATAGTCAAAATACTGTAACATTGTAATAACTTTGTATGTTGCATAATCTATAAAAATATCAAGTTACTATGTTGTACATCAAAAACTGATATAATATTATGTCAACTATACTTCAATTAAAAAAAAATAAACAGGATGAAAAGACAAAAGCGAATGGAGATTTTCTGAAGCAGTTTGGATTTGTGAGTCCACAGGTCCAAAATACTAACAGATCCTGAGTTAAGCAGACTACTTATGATAAGGAAATCACAAGGTTCCACTCTTAGGCTATGGGAAAAGGAAACAGGCAAAATATTCAGAAAGGTAAGAGTGCACCTGAGTAAAAGCAGAACATATGGAGAATATATGCATAAACTCTACACACTGCAAAAAAATGAATGATTTAACAAATGATATCAGATAAACCATCACCCAATAATTATTTTCCCTTCTCTTGCAGGAATTGAGAAGTTCAAAGGACAATACTTCCATAGTCGAGATTATAAGAATTCAGAGAGTTTCACTGGAAAGAGAGTCATTATAATTGGCCTTGGGAATTCTGGAAGCGATTTGGCTGTGGAAATTAGCCACACAGCCAAGCAGGTTTGAATTAGTAAATTATTTACTTTGCTTCACCAAGGAAGCTGCAGGTGGACCCAACAGAGTGTATGGATACCTGCACACAGCCCATCAGTGCCAATGGCAAATGCATGGCTTGGTTTCACTGCCTCAGTTGGCAACATTATGATTGGTGATGTGATGGAGCCAAGGTTACAAGTTAGAGTCTCATCATTCATTTGGCCTCACACTAAGGAATTTGGTCATGACCACAGACTGTGCTCATAACCTCACTCAGCTGTCTCTTCAGAATGTGCCTCTGGCTCTGAAGAAGACCAAGTGATTGCTGGGAGAACTTGTTAGAATGCAGCATTTGGAGTGTGGATCACCTGTTGGCCAGCAGAAGTGCTATGCTCTTATCTGAAGGAAAGTGTACTCAGTCATTGAAAGCTTTTCACTCATAGGATGGTGGGGGAATTTTCCTCTTCACTCTTCATCACTCCCCAAATGGAAAACAGAAGTCTAATCCTTCTACAGACAACATGGGTATCAGTATGAAAAGCATCCACACTGTAGCACATGCAAGCAGCTCTCCCCAGCCTTTGCATACCATTAGGTAACACAGAATAACATTCACTCTGAAGCAATTTCTATGACCTTGAGGTTTTTTGGTTTGTTTGTTCTGTTTTTTGTATCATAGCTTTTGAACTGGGAAAAAAGTATCTTAATTATAAATTCCTAGAAAAAGACATCATTGATATATTTTGTTATTCACATCTTTATTGAATTGTAACTTTGTTGGCAATAAGTAAATGTCTGGCTGTTCTTCAGTAATTTTAATTAAGCTGTGCTTCTCCACAAATTGTTTTTAAATTATTATTATTATTTTTTTTTTAGGGTTGGCATTTACTTTATTTTTATTTATTTATTTTTTTAACATCTTTATTGGAGTATAATTGCTTTACAATGGTATGTTAGTTTCTGCTGTATAACAAAGTGAACCAGCTATACATATACATATATCCCCATATCTCTTCCGTCTTACATCTCCCTCCCTCCCGCCCTCCCTATCCCACCTCAAATAGAAGTTTAATGCCACAACTTTGTGAAATGAACTTTACCCACAAACTCCATTCAATAACACTTCTTCTCAGGTCTATCCCCATCTATCCCCACAAAACTGATTTCATATATTACTCCATGAATTAATTCAACAAGCATTTATTAGGAAATAGGTATATAAACAATAAAGGGTAAAAATGTATGTGGGTGCTATGATAAAAGAATGTACAAGGTATGTGGTGGGGACCGAAGGCATGAGCTTTCTTTAATACCATTGGCTTGTTAAATGGTCAGTTATAGAGGAGCTGGGCCTTACAAGCACTGAGCAATTGTAAATTGCCAAAGAACAAGGCAGCAAGAGCGGGTGGAGGTAAGGTGGTTGTGTCTGAGAAAGCTTTGTGACCTATGTATTATTGCCACTATTTTATACACAGAGAACTTTTTAACTGAAGCTCTGAGCATTTACATTACTCGTAACCGATACTAAAAAAGTTATACACACTGCACACAAAACCATTTGATTTCTAAGACTACACACAGGCTCTTTCAACGGTGACACGTAAAAGTGCTTATTTATGATAGCAGTTAAGGTCACCATCGGTGAGAATATATTTATGAAGTACATGATTATCCCTCTGTAGACAGGTCACCTTTTAACATGAGGGCTTAGACAAAAGACCATAAAACAATGGTCTTGTATAGCTTACAACCCTGGAAACTATCTCCAGCGAGTTTTATAATATAGAGAAAGTGATGCTTTTGCCAGGTAGTTGAATACCAAACTTTTATTAAGTGGACTTTAGCCAGCAGATAACACAGAAAGACGGACCAGCTCCCTGTGGTTCTACTTGCAATCTTCAGTTTTTCCCTTAAATCATCAATGAAACATTACTTAAGCACAGGCTTTGGAGTCAGTTAGACTTAGGTTGGAAATTCAGCTCTACCATTTAGTAGCTATATGATCTCAGGCAAGTTATTCGTCCTCTCCATGCTTCTCATCCATAAAATGGACATAACAATACCTACCTCAAGAGGTTGTTGTATTGATCAAATAAAAAATATAGATAAAGGACCTAATACAGTGACTGACAGGTTACAATTCTCAATAAAAGGAAGTGATGCTGATGATAGGCTGGGGACTAAAGGGTGTATATGCTCTACCTCCCTCCTTGGAGAAAACACATTTGGAAAGATAAAAGATAAGAATATATAATATTAAATATCAATATAAATGATAAGTTTTTTCTATTACTGCAAACAATGTCAAAGGCAAAAAAAAAAAAGACAGGAGATTTCAGATCAAATGATGTCCAGTTGCTTTCAGCTTTACTGTTCCATGATTTTAAATGAGTTGGACAGGTGACAAGTGCTAGAGAAGTTCAGAAGATGGGGAGAAAATTATCAGCCAGAACAGTCAGTAGTGTCTTCATGGAGGAGGGAGATTTGATCTGGATCTTAAAAATGAATAGGCTTTGGAGAATGAAGGGGATAGGGGGCTTTTCAGGGAGACATAATGACATTAAACAGAAATGCACTGGTAGTTCAGAGCAAGGCATAGTCTTGGTCAGTGACTACACCAATTTAATTGTAAGCTTAGTGTTTGAGAAGAAAATGGCAGGAAATTTAAATGTATATATATTGGCAGGGAATAAAAAGCCAGACTAATCAGTTTGAAATTCATCTTGAAGAAAATGGGTTCCCATTCCTTCAGAGAAATGAGTCAGGGAATGGCAAAAACAAACATTTTTTCCCCATGCCTCAGGTTTTCCTCAGCACCAGAAGAGGGGCTTGGATCTTCAATCGTGTCGGAGACTATGGATATCCTTTTGATGTGTTATACTCTTCTCGATTTCAATATTTTATGAAGAAGATTTGTGGCCAATCATTAGCAAATATATTTTTGGAAAAAAAGATGAACCAAAGGTTTGATCATGAAATATTTGGCCTGAAGCCTAAACACAGGTATGTCCCAGGCTGGGAGGTGGGCAGTAACAGCCAAGGCAAAGAATAAGGACTGTTCACATAGGCTAATAGTATAGCTACCTCTATCTGTACTTTAAGCAAATCCACAGAATCTGAGATTAGATTTCTACCTTTCCCCCACAGAAGTCCAAGATCTATTGGTCTATAATTTTCAGGCTATAATTCTCCTTGGCATTAACCATTTTATCATTCCCCGAGGTACCAGTTCTTTTTACATGATGCCCAATAGCAACAACAAAGTGGTAGTAGCAGGCAATGTATCATTCATTCATTCATCCAACAAATAACTGAGCATCTGTTATGAGCCAAGCATTATACTGGCATGAGAATACTGAGACTAAAGATCTAATAGTAATAGTAATACTAATAATAACACCGTACCTTTTTGAGGACTTAATATAAGACAAGCATGGTTTTAAATGAGTTACACGCATTATCTCATTTAATCCTCACAACAGTGCTATAGGTGGGTACTATTTTGATCTCCATTTTGCAGATATAAAAACTGACACTTAGAGAAACTAATTTGCCCAAGATCACACAAGTAATAAATGACAGACTCGAGAAATGGATATTTCCTTTAATACTCTAACAAGAAGACAAACAATAGACTATGATAAAGAAATGCATGGAGTGCTATGAGAGTAAGAAGGATGGGAGTTCTCACACAGCCTAGAAGGTAGACTGTGACAGCATTTCTAGAAGCTGATTTTAAATGCTGTTTTCCCCTCCAGCTTTTAATTTTTTTAATGTTTAGATTTACTTGCTATAAAATAGTAAGTACAATGAGCACCCATATACCCTTCACTTAGATTCACCTATTATTCACAGTTTACTATATTTGCTTTTTCCCTCTCCCTCTCTCTGGAGATAGATAGATCCATACATATATAGCATCCATATATACATACATATATTCATAAATTTTTTCTGAAACATTTGAGAGTAAGCTGCAGTCTATATGACACTTTACCCTACATTCTTTAGCATATATTGCCTAAGAAAAAGGGCATCCTTCTACATAAACATAATTATCACACTTAGTAAATTTAACATTGATAAAATACCATTATCTAATATAATGCATATTCACATTTTCCAAATTGTTTCAATAATATTTGTAGCTTATCTATTTATTTTTTGGCCACACTGCATTGCTTAAAGTTTGGAGTCCTAACAACTGGAATGCCAGGGAATTTCCTGTAGCTTTTATAGTTTTAAATCCAGGGTCCTGTAAGGTATTACACCATTGTATTTAGTTGTCATATCTCTTTAATCTCTCTTAATCTGAAATAAATCTCCATTTTCTTGACATGGATTTTTGGTTTTTTTTAAGAATTGAAGCCATTTGTTTTGCAGAAAGTCTCTAAATTTGGACTTTCATAGTTGTTCTTCCTCTATTATATTTAGGTTAAACAATTTTGGTGTGAATATTCATAGGTTATGTTGTACTTTCTTGGTGGATCACATCAGGAGCCATATGATAGCAGTTTATAGCATATTAATGATGTAAAATTTGACAACTTGGATTAGGTGGTCTACCAGGTTTCTCTTTTGTAAAGATGTTTTTTCCTTTGAAACTAACCAGTGGGGTGATACTTTGAGACTGTGTTCCCCAACCTTTCAGCCATTTATTTCACCCAATTATGGAAACTGTAGCATCCATAACTTTGGTGATCACAAAATAAATTGAGGCTTTATGGAATAATAAGACATAGTCAAACAAACAGGGTAAGGAAGTAGCATTCTAATTATAAATACAAGGTCTTGGAATAGCAAAAAATACATTATGCTCTGAGGCTGAACATAGTTTGGTTTGGCTGGACTATAGGCGAAGATGGAAGAGTGACTGAGTACATCACCTGGTTCACTGGGCAGATACATGAAAATGTTTGTATGCTCTGCTAAATAAAAAGTTTAGAATGAAGACAGCCCAGAGCCATTGAAAGATTTTAAGCAAGTGAGTGACATAATAATAAATATATTTTGGAACAATCACTCCAAAAATGATGTAGAAGATAGATTGAAAGGGGATGGAGCAGGAGGCCCTAAAAGACAGCTGTAATGGCCCAGGTGAAACAGAATAAGTAAAACTATTCTGGGGATGTTAAGAGGAGAAAGGGTGGCCTTGGTGATCAGATGTAAGACTCACAGTTTTGTGGCTTGGGCAACAATGTGGATGGTGGTACTGTTAGTGAACAGGAGTAAGTTTGGAGAGAAAGATGAAATGATGAGGTTGGAATGAGAACAGAATCTGTACCTAAAGGTTTGCGTCAAAGAATTACTAAATGTAGCAAACAAGTAATACTGTTTAAACATATGTTGTTCCTAAGAAGAGGCCAGCTCTGTCTGAACATGATGGGCTGAGGATTCTCAGAGTCTGTTAACACAGGATCCAAGTATTCACACTGCTTTTAGAAAGGTCCAAGGTTCTCACCTTATCCTATGCTATTTCGAGGAAACACTACTTACCATGCCTAGAGTATCTCAAGGGAGTTCATAAAAAACCATTTGATATAAATCCTAAAATCCTAGGCTGTGTGACCTTGGACAAGCCACTTAACTTCTTTAGGCCTCAGTTTCCTCATCTATAAGACCTGGATAATGACAATTGTCCTGCTTCCTTCGTTGGGTTTGCGTGAGACTCAAATACGGTAATGTATGTAAAATCAATTTATAACTGTAAGTCACTATACACGTGTAATTTATTATACCTTTTGGAAAATGATGGTCCAAGCCTAGCTCTTGGGCCTTTGAAGAGGAAAAGAGACTCAACAGAATGCTGATAGTCCAGTTCTGCATATTTCTTGATATATGGATAGAAGCTACTAGACTGTGGACTTATCATATCACTGAGAGCATTATTAGTCCTTGAGAAGCCATGCACGTACTCATCAAATAAAATAATTCTTCCCTCAGTTCTCCAACATCTTCTCTTTAAATGTCATCCAGGGTCCAACTTTTACTCTGAGATCCTTATCTTTATCAAGCTGGTATACATTAGACCTTTCCCAAATTTCATGAATAAAGGGAGACTACTAGCATATTGATTAATCACCTCAATCAAAATAGAATTTTACTTACATGGTAATGATCGTTCCCTCTCATGATCTCTCTTGATTTCTCCTTCTTTATCATCATTCACAGAGCTCTGAGTCAGCATCCAACGGTAAATGACTTTCTGCCAAATTGTATAATTTCTGGCTTGGTGAAGGTGAAATCAAACGTGAAGGAATTCACAGAGACAGCGGCCATATTTGAGGATGGCTCCAGGGAAGATGACATTGATGCTGTTATCTTTGCTACAGGCTATAGCTTTGCCTTTCCTTTTCTTGAAGATTCTGTCAAAGTAGTCAAAAACAAGATATCTCTGTATAAAAAGGTCTTCCCTCCTAACCTAGAAAAGCCAACTCTTGCAATCATAGGCTTGATCCAGCCCTTGGGTGCCATTATGCCCATTTCAGAGCTCCAAGGACGCTGGGTCACTCAAGTATTTAAAGGTAAGTGACCATGCAAGATGACTACCTAATTACTTAGTGGCTTGTTTAATTATGTTTATGTTCTTGCTTATAAATAGCTGAGACAGTATGTATGATTGTAACAGTGCCTGGCACAAAATTAGTGCTCAAAAATTAATTTTTGAAGGAATATAAAGTAGTAATTTATAACCATGGACATATAGCAAAATCTACTAGGAAGTTTTCTGAAAATAGGCATGCTTTGCCTGGTGGTGTTTATTTAATAAGTCTCGGGTGGGGCTGACATAAGATTGTTGAGAAAATGTTCCCCAGGTGATTCCAACGTGCACTCCAGATTAAAATCCACTCATCTAGATTTTAGACAACTGATACATATTTGTGAAGCAAAAGAATTTAATCTTCTTTCATTATAGTTAGAGAAAGTCAAATATAGAAGTGCTGTGATTTCATTTCAGACAAAAATTAAGAGCTGGTTAAAGACTAGTCCAGAATGAAAAAGATTCAGCCACTCAAAGTGTTACTTTCCCCCCTTTATGTTCCCTCTTTCAGAAAGTTTTGCCTAGGAAAACATGAGAAAAAACTTTGGGGTTTGAGATAGTAGGCTCAATATGAATCAGCAGAAGGATGTGGCTTCCAAAAGACTTAACTATATCTGGCATCATTAAAAAACTATAATGTCCTGGAATTTACAACTGTTCTTCCCTGAACTAGCAAGACCACACCCACAGACATTTTAAAAGTGAAACTGGAGTACATTAAAAGGAGAGAGACAAGAATGGTTAAGGGATTTGAAAATGTGCCATTTGAAGTACA
The DNA here is from genome assembly GCF_009873245.2 of Balaenoptera musculus. Taxonomy (NCBI): domain Eukaryota; kingdom Metazoa; phylum Chordata; class Mammalia; order Artiodactyla; family Balaenopteridae; genus Balaenoptera; species Balaenoptera musculus. The sequence goes on along the minus strand of NC_045785.1, from coordinate 106,682,695 downwards.
ACAAAAGGAGCTGGAGAGGTTTGGCCTAGAGAGGATAATATTTACGGGAGATATGAAAGTTCCTTTCAGATACTTGAATAGATGCCCCATGGCAGAAGGTTTTATATATTTGCTTAGTATCACTTCAAAGGGTTGAACCAGAAGCAAGGAGTGAAATTCTGAGAGTTTGCACAGTATCAGCTTAACATTAAAAATAAACTTTGACCAGGCCAATATGAAGCAGATTCAAGCCTCAGAATAGGGAGAAATCAGATGACTTTTAAGGTTCCTTCTAACAAAGAAGTCCTTTGATTCTATGGTTACTATAATAAAATTTGCTACCATTACTAATGTTTAATTAAAAATATTCAAAGTTCTTGTTGAGGGACTTCCCTGGTGGTCTAGTGGCTAAGACTCCGCATCCCCAATGCAGGGGGCCTGGGTTTGCTCTCTGGTCAGGGAACTAGATCCCACGTGCCTCAACTAAAGATCATGCATGCTGCAAAGAGGATCTTGCATGCCACAACTAAGACCCGGCGCAGCCAAATAAATAAATAAATATTTTTTAAAAACGTTCTTATTGAAATTACAGATTCTTCTTCCCTAGTGAAGATCCTCATGGTAGCAGAGAAAAAAGAAGCAATGATGTTAGAGTTGATAGATAAAAAACTTTTCCAAATTCCCCAAAATTCTTTCATTTCTTTTTTTTTTTTTTTTTTAATTTTTTGGCTGTGCCGTGTGGCATGTGGGAATCATAGTTCCCCAACCAGGGATCGAACCCATGCACCGTGCAGTGGAAGCATGGAATCTTAACCTCTGGACTGCCAGGGAACTCCCAAAGTTCTTTCATTTCTTCATTCTTCATTCTTTCATTTTCAATTCCTCTTAATTCTATCCAGTAGATCATGTACTCCTTGAGCACTGGACCAGCAATCCAATGCAAGTAATCCATTAAGTTGGCTTAATTCCAGTCATATAAAGTGGATCTTTTAATTGGGTCAATAAAGTAAGAGGAAAAAGTTGTTTTTAAATAGGCCACATCATCTTAGTACACTTTGAACAAAAAGGAGACTCTTTTCCAGGACCAAGTGAACCATTGAGAGGATTAGGGAAAATGAGTATTTGGAAGATTCCACATTATGACTGTGGGATTAGGGGATCTTAGGGGAAATGCACAAAAAGCTCAGTTCCCTATGCTAGCAAATCTTAGTTAGTGCTAATCCCTCTAGCTTTCTTCTTAACACTTGAAAGGAAGGAATCATCAGAGAATCCCTATAACTTTATCAAATTTCCAAAAGGAACCCTGAGTTTTTTGTTCTACTGTCTGCCTACCAAATCCTTGCCTTTCTCATCCCAGAATTCTACCTTCACTGTGCCAATTTTAAGACCATTCTTTCACACCTGCCCAACTCAGCCTGTCCTCTTCCCTGGCCTGTCCTTTAGCCACCAAACCCCATTTCCCTACTTCCTTTGTTCTCTAGAATTACTATTATCTTGTCAAGAAAATATTCCACCCTTTTCTAGAACACTGAACCCACTTGCTTGCCTTGGCAGAAATCTAGTTTTCTTTTGTCTCGCTTGTAGCCCTCTCAAGAGCCCTTGCAAGTGTTCCACTTTCATTTAGTAACTTTCTTCCCTTGCAAACCGTATGAAATGATACCAATTCTCTGGATCACAAGGAGGCATTATGTCATACCATGGCATTCAAGTTCCTCCACAAATTGGATACAGGCTGCTTTCTCAGGCCCATCTTTTGCAGGTCTTTACCATCCATCCTACAGTCTTCTAGATGCACTGAATGACTTACCCACTATGCAGCAAACACAGTAGATACTCTTGTACCCTGTGCCTTTGCTTCTGCTGTTCTCTCTGCCTGGTATTCCTCCCCTTTACTCGTTATTTGTGTGGGAAAAGCCTGTTTATTTCCTCCCTCTCTTTGTAGTATATTGAAAGCTCTTTAAATAAAAGAATCATGTTTATTTGCCTTTGTCTTCCAAGTCTAGACCAGTGCCTAGCACATGGGAGGTAGCTAATACATCTCTATTCAATGACTGCAAGTTTACTTTTGGAGGTTTTCTAAACTCTACAGTAGAAAGTTCTTATCAGAGGATCTCAGCTTATGAACTACCTTCTCAATTTCCAGTCATGGTAAAAGGCTGGACTGGACTGAAAGAGCAGAATGGCAGTCACACCTCCTTTCTCTTGTAACATTATCTTTACATTAAACATGCAGGGACTAGTCAGGATTACATAAATACAATCTGCCATAGGCCCGAGAGCCGACTGAAAGACTTAGTTCCACAGAGTTATAATTCAGGCTCGCCCCTTTTGAACCTTGTCTTGGAACCCTTAGGAAATATCTGAACTTCAGTTCCATACTGTTCTTCAACAACATTCTTCAGCTAACATTTACTGGCCTCTTAGTATATGCCAGACCCTCTGCTAGATGCAAATATGACCAAACAGAAAATTCCTATCTTTATGGAACTCAGAGTCAAGCAAGGGAGACAAGTAAACAGACATTTAATGTGTTCATTCATTCAGCAGATATTTACTATATCCTAAACAAGGGTCCAATAACAATGTAGAGGAGCTGGCTATGGGAGCAGGAAGGAACAAGTACCCAATTCTCCCTACAACTGCAAACACACTGTAAAAAAGTAAGATTTTACTAAAAGGACAAGGCCATCTTGACCATAACAGAGAAGAGAACAATTAGTAATATTTATGCAAAGTTAGAGGAAATGACAAAATAAACCAAGTCCTGAGAACTACAAGGAGTTCAGAATTCTGGGGAATAAAGTATTATAGGAATTAAAGAAAATGAAGCTGGAGATATTTATAGAGGCAAAACCAAGAAAAATCCTTAGGTGCCATGCCAGAAGTTTACATTCAATGTAGGCAATAGAGAACAACTGAAGGATTAACTGGGAAATGGGGAGTCAAATCAGATTTGTAATTCAGAAGATGTATTAGAGGGAAATGAAATGGGAAATAGGTCAGTTTCGAGCCTGTGACAAATGTCGAAGAAAGACATAATGAGGGCTTTAAAGTAAGGTAAAGGAATACGAGGAGAAATATTTGAATGAAATTTCATTGGTGAATTTGAAAGGATTTGGATGGAATGTAGGTTGGAGATGAAAGAGAGAAAAGAATCTGCTCAGGGGCTATGGCCATTGATGTAAACTGGTAATATAAGAGGAGGAGCAAGATAGGAAGGAGGGAGATACATATGGTAAAAATGACATGTGCCTGAATGAGGAAACACTGCAACAACAGTATCGATGAATTAAGAACTGCACCACCGGATACAGTACACATCTTTATATATTCCTATCTATCTACCTATCTAATTTATAGTGATTTTTTGTTTGGTTGGGTTTTTGTTTTTTGTTTTGTTTTGTTTTTTGGATGAATTGGCTGCCTCACAGGCAAGAAATCACCTCCTCCTCCATAATGTTTCTAGTTAAGAGAAGTAAAAATTACGGTTTTACTATGAGAAATAATTTGGAAATCAACTTTCAAACTGTGTTTCATGAGCATCTTAAGACCTGTGATTAACTTCAAATGAAGCGTTTCAGTGATTCCTCATTGACTTATGCATATCATAATTCCCAAGGCTAAAATGAAAAGAACACATGGCAAAACACAGAAGGCTATTTCTTGAGTGCTGAATTTTGAGTCTCATGTTTTAAGAGGGACACACCAGGATAGTTACTGGAGTGTGCCCAGAGAAAGGCAAACAGTGGGGCAGAGAACGTGAAACCTGTTATATGGGGAACTGTTAAGGCTTTAAGGCTGATAATGGGAAGACTTAAAGAAGTTATGACAGTGGTTCTCAAATGGTTCAAAGGCTGTCATTTGTTAATACTAGACTCCTTGGCTCCAGAAGGCAGAGCTAAGTCCACTGGTGCCAGTTGCATGGAGCCAGGTTCTGGGGTCAATGAAAAGAATAATGTTCCAGCAAGTAGAGCAGCCAAACAATTAAATCATCTCCTCAGGTGATGAGATCCCCATCACCAGAGATATTTAAGGAGGAATGAGATAACCACTTGAGAGTACTTGTAGAGAGAAGGATCGTATTAGGTAAGATATATTCCCATTCTAAAATTACACGTTCCAGAATTTTGTGGAATAACACTTTAGAGTTGGGTGTGGCTAAAGTTTTCTACATGGCATAGTGATTGTAAATCCGGGCATAAAGCTAATCATTTAAATTAAGAGTTGTCTATGTTGACTTAAATACTATTCTACCTTTGTCTAGCCATGTCCTTGGTGTTAAATTCCTGCTACTGGAACTGTTTGTGCATTAGTGCTTAAATTTATTTGTTAAAATTGGGTATTATGAGTTGCCTTTGACCTTCCCCCTCACTCTCACCAAATAAAAAATTTAGAAAGTAAGGCTTATCTTCCATGGAACTTTAGGCATACAATAGGACTGAGAGTTTACTTTTACTTCTTTCTCCCTGTGGTATAAAGCCTCTTTGTTATTAAGAGTACAAGTACATGTGTGTTTCCAATCCTCCCCCCTCGTTTTACTTTGTACCTCATTTTCCATATACTTTTAAGGCCATTTATCATTTCCTCATGTCCAGATTTCATTTCCCAATTGAAAGACTATGTTAGGGAGGAGGCAGCTTTTGGTTGGAAAGCAGATTAGGAGAAATATCTTTCAAAGACAAAGTAGAAAAGAGTAAGTTACTGAGGTTAATATGATTATATTTTGGTGGTGGTAGGCTAAGGTGATCAAGTGAAGGTGTAACCCCCTTGCTACAGACAACTAGCCTGTATTTCTTTGAATTTTCCATAGCATGGTAATTGTTAATAGGATTAGTGTTCATACTGAGGTCATTTTACACTTAAAATTTTGATTTTTCTCTTTAGGGATAAAGACATTACCCTCACAAAATGAAATGATAAAAGAAATAGCTAAGGTTCAAGAGGATATGGGCAAAAGGTAAGAGTACTCCCAGGAAGACAGGTGGTTAATTTTCCCCACTTAGTTCTTCTTCTTTTTTTGGCTGCATTGGGTCTTCGTTCCTGTGTGTGCGCTTTCTCTAGTTCTGGAGAGCAGGGGGCTACTCTTCTTTGCGGTGCATGGGCTTCTCATTGTGGTGGCTTCTCTTGTTGTGGAGCATGGGCTCTAGGCACGTGGGCTTCAGTAGTTGCAGCATGTGGGCCCTAGAGCGTGTGGGCTTCAGTAGTTGTGGTGCATGGGCTCTAGGGTGCATGGGGTTTAGGAGTTGTGGCAAACGGGCTCAGTAGTTGTGGCACACAGGCTTAGTTGCTCCACAGCATGTGGGATCTTTCTGGACCAGGGATCGAACCCGTGACCCCTGCATAGGCAGGCGGATTCTTAACCACTGCACCACCAGGGAAGTCCCCCAACTTACTTCTTAATAAGAGCAATGTTGTACTGTATTTATTGTCCTTGTGTTCGTTTAAGGATTTAGATTATATTTTGAAGGAAAAGGAAATAATAGTTTGTGACAATAGAATAGAGAATTACCACCAAGTGGTTTGAATATGGATGGGAAAGGAGAGAAAACCTTAAGAAAATTCTACGTTTAGGGCCTAAAAGAAAACTCAAGTAGGAAAAAGCACATGGAGAGAAAACCTGGTATATTATTTTGGCAAGGATTACATGAAGGGCTATTAGAGCTGCCAGAGGAAGGGCAATGATGAATTAATGAGAGGTAGATATGGTTAAATTACAAATCTGTAGGTAGATTTACAAATCTGCAGAGGCCACTTTACTGGCTGTCATGTGACAGCATACTTAGGTCACAGTGGCTCTTAGTATGAGTAATCTATAGGATCTGGGAAGGTGGTACCATCAGCTAGTATTTTAGTGATTGGGTGGACACATTTAGCAATCTGAATTTCAGAACTTGAGCTTATTCACTGGTGATTTTTATTTGAACAAAGTTGATGTTGATGAAGTTCCTAGATTTTTGTGGAGAAGTCAGAGGCACAACCATCCCATGCCCAAAGATGTGGTTTTCTTCAACTGATTATACCAGCATAACTCTCCCTTCTGCAAGGAGGAGAAAGACAGTTTTTACTTAACCCTGATACCCTTTCTAGGTGCTCTCCTATTTTCCTCCTTCCTTTCACTGCCAAACTTCTACAATATATATTCTACATTATATATATTGACTTGTAATACTTTCCTCTTTGTTCTCAGCTTATCTATTTCTTCCACATCCTTCAAGGACTTATCATAGCTCTATGTTAACTAACAACTTCTACATTTCTATTTAGCAGTCTAAAACCACGTGGTTTACCGTAAGTCTTATATTCTTGTCTGTTTCATGTGAAGTCTTACCTTCTCTGTTTCATGTGTATCTATCTTATCTAGTTCAGTAGATTATAAGGCCCTTAAGAATAGACATGTCTTTTCTTTCTTCTCTATTTTCTACAGCTCCTAGCCCAAAATTGAGCCAAGAGCAGAGAGAAAGCATTGATTAATTGATGGAGTGACTGAATTGTTAATAGGCATGCCTTCTGTCTTCTCTGCTTCAGGTATGTGGACAGCCAACGCCATACCATTCAGGGAGACTATATAGATACCATGGATGAGCTTGCTGATCTGGTGGGCGTCAGGCCTAATCTACTGTCCCTGGCCTTTACTGACCCCAAATTGGCATTACAGTTATTTTGGGGACCCTGTACTCCAATCCAGTATCGGCTACAAGGCCCTGGAAAGTGGGATGGAGCTCGAAAAGCTATCCTCACCACAGAAGATCGTATCAGGAAGCCGCTAATGACAAGAGTAATTGAAAGCAGCAATTCCACAACTTCAACAATAACAATGGCCAGGTTTATGCTGGCTGTGGCTTTCTTTGCTATAATTATGACCTATTTTTAGCTGTTCCATTGTCATTGTCCCAGTTTTCTTTGAAAGCTGGATCTGGAGATGCCTTCAGAACCTGACAAGATTGAACAACTCTCAGCTTCACATTGCCCAGAAATCTACTTTTATTTCTCTTTCCAAAGCATTAATCCTTTTTCCTCTTTTCCCTACAGTGAAATCCCACCTTTTCATTTGTACTGACTTACCACCCTTACTCTTAGGACCCATCACTTTTTCCTTTCAGTCATTCCTGGACTGTGAGCTCAGATACTCTTTTAGTCATCTTTGTTTTGTCCTTAGCAGAGTTCCTGACATGTGGTAGGTGCTTTCTTTTCTTTTTTTCACATCTTTATTGGAGTAGAAAGGCTTTACAATATTGTGTTAGTTTCTGCTATACAACAAAGTGATTCAGCTATATGTATACATATATCCCCATATTCCCTCCCTCTTGAGCCTCGCTCCCACCTTCCCTATCCCATCCCTCTACCTCTTCACAAAGCTCCGAGCTGATCTCCCTATGCTATGCAGCAGCTTCCCACTAGCCATCCATTTTACATTTGGTAGTGTATATATGTCAATGCTACTCTCTCACTTCATCCCAGCTTCCCCTTCCCCACGGTGTCAAGTCAGTTCTCTATGTCTGCATCTTTATTCCTGCTCTGCCACTAGGTTCATCAGTACCGCTTCTTTAAATCCCATATATATGCGTTAACATACGGTATTTGTTTTTCTCTTTCTAACTTACTTCATTCTGTATGACAGATTCTAGGTCCATGCACCTCAGCACAAATAATTCAATTTCATTCCTTTTTATGGCTGAGTAATATTCCATTGTATATATGTGCCACATCTTCTTTATCCATTCATCTGTTGATGGACACTTAGGTTGCTTCCATGTCCTGGCTATTGTAAATAGTGCTGCAATGAACATTGTGGTACGTGACTCTATTTGAATTACGGTTTTCTCAGGGTATATGCCCAGTAGTGGGACTGCTGGTTCATATGGTAGTTCTATTTTTAGTTTTTTAAGGAACCTCCATACTGTTCTCCATAGTGGCTGTATCAATTTACATTCCCACCAACAGTGCAAGAGGGTTCCCTTTCCTCCACACCCTGTCCTGCATTTATTGTTTGTAGATTTTCTGATGATGCCCATTCTAATGGGTGTGAGTCAATACCTCATTGTAGTTTTGAGTTGCATGTCTCTAATAATTAGTGATGTTGAGCATCTCTTCATGTGCCTCTTGGCCATCTGTATGTCTTCTTTGGAGAAATATCTATTTAGGTCTTCTGCCCATTTTTGGATTGGGTTGTTTGTTTTTGTGTTATTGAGCTGCATGAGCTGATTGTATATTTTGGAGATTAATCCTTCATCAGTTGCTTCATTTGCAAATATTTTCTCCCATTCTGAGGGTTGTCTTTTGGTCTTGTTTATGGTTTCCTTCGCTGTGCAAAAGCTTTTACGTTTCATTACGTCTCAGTTGTTTATTCCTGTTTTTAATTACCTTATTCTAGGAGGTGGGTCAAAAAGGATCTTGCTGTGATTTATGTCATAGAGTGTTCTGCCTATGTTTTCCTCTAAGAGTTTTATAGTATCTGGGCCTTACATTTAGGTCTTTAATCCATTTTGAGGTTATTTTTGTGTCTGTAGTTAGGGTGTGTTCTAATTTCATTCTTTCACATGTAGCTGTCCAGTTTTCCCAGCACCACTTATTGAAGAGGCTGTCTTTTCTCCACTGTATATGCTTGCTTCCTTTGTCAAAGATAAGGTGACCCTATGTGCGTGGGTTTATCTCTGAGCTTTCTATCCTGTTCCATTGATCTATATTTCTGTTTTTGTGCCAGTACCATACTGTCTTGATTACTGTAGCCTTGGAGTATAGTCTGAAGTCAAGGAACCTGATTCCTCCAGCTCCATTTTTCTTTCTCAAGATTGCTTTGGCTATTTGGGGTCTTTTGTGTTTCCATACAAATTGTAAAATTTCTTGTTCTAGTTCTGTGAAAAATGCCGCTGGTAATTTGATAGGGATTGCATTGAATCTGTAGATTGCTTTGGGTAGTATAGTCATTTTCACAGTATTGATTCTTCCAATCCAGGACCAAGGTATACCTGCCCAACTGTTTATGTTATCTTTAATTTCTTTCATCAGTGTTTTATAGTTTTCTGAGTACAGGTCTTTTGCCTCTTTAGGTAGGTTTACTCCTAGGTATTTTTGTTGTTGTGATGGTAAATGGGGTTGTTTCCTTAATTTCTCTTTCTGATCTTTCGTTGTTACTGTATAGGAATGCAAGAGATTTCTGTGCATTAATTTTGTATCCTGCAACCTTATCAAATTCACTGACTAGTTCTGGTAGTTTTCTGGTGGGATCTTTAGCATTTTCTATGTATAGTACCATATCATTGGCAAAGTCAGTTTTAGGTCTTTTCCAATTTGTATCCCTTTTATTTCTTTTTCTTCTCTGATTGCTGCAGCTAGGACTTCCAATACCATGTTGAATAATAGTGGCAAGAGTGGACAGCCTTCTCTTGTTCCTGATCTTAGAGGAAATGCTTTCAGTTTTTCACCATTGAGAATGATGTTTGCAGTGGGTTTGTCATATATGGCTTTTATTATGTTGAGGTAGGTTCCCTCTATGCCCACTTTCTGGAGTTTTTATCATAAATGGGTGTTGAATTCTGCCAAAAGCTTTTTCTGCATCTATTGAGATGATCATATGATTTTTATTCTTTAATTTGTTAATATGGTGTATCACATTGATTGTTTTGCATATATTGAAGAATCCTTGCATTGCTGGGATAAATCCCACTTGATCATGGTGTATGATTCTTTTAATGTGTTGTTGGATTCTGTTTGCTAGTATTTTCTTGAGGATTTTTGTGTCTATGTTCATCAGTGATACTGGTCTATAATTTTCTTTTTTTGTAATATCTTTGTTTGGTTTTGGTAACAGGGTGATTGTGGCCCTCGTAAAACAAGTTTGGGAGTGTTCCTCCCTCCACAATTTTTTGGAAGAGTTTGAGAAGGATAGGTGTTAACTCTTCTCTAAATGTTTGATAGAATTCGCCTGTGAAGCCATCTGGTCCTAGACTTTTGTTTGTTGGAAGATTTTAAATTACAGTTTCAATTTCATTACCTGTGATTGGTCTGTTTGTATTTTCTAATTCTTCCTGGTTCAATCTTGTAAAGTTGTACTTTTCCAGGAATTTGTCCATTTCTTCCAGGTTGTCCATTTTATTGGTATAGGGTTGCTTGTAGTAGTCTCTTATAATCTTTTGTATTTCTGCAGTGTCACTTGTAATCTCTTCTTTTCATTTCTAATTTTATTGATTTGAGTCCTCTCCCTTTTTTGCTTGGTGAGTCTGGCTAAAGGTTTATCAACTCTGTTTATCGTCTCAAGGAGCCAGCTTTTAGTTTTATTGATCTTTGCTATTCTCTTTGTTTCTATTTCATTTATTTCTGCTCTGATTATGATTTCTTTCCTTCTACTACCTTTGGGTTTTCTTTGTTCTTTTTCTAGTTGCTTTAGGTGTAAGGTTATATTGTTTATTGAGATTTTTCTTGTTTCTTGAGGCAAGCTTGAATTGCTGTGAACTTCCCTCTTAAAACTGCTTTAGCTGCGTCCCATAGGTTTTGGATCATTGTGTTTTTGTTGTCATTTGTTCCTAGGTATTTTTTTGATTTCTTCTTTGATTTCTTCAGTGATCTCTTGGTTATTTAGCAGCGCACTGTTTAGCCTCCATGTGTTTGTGTCTTTTACTGTTTTTTTCCTGTAATTGATTTCTACTCTCATAGCGTTGTGGTTGGAAAAGATGCTTGATACAATTTCAGCTTTCTTAAGTTTTCCAAGGCTTGATTTGTGACCCAGGATGTGATCTATTCTGGAGAGTGTTCCATGTGTACTTCAGAAGAAAGTGTGTTTTTCCGCTTTCAGGTGGAATGTCCTAAAAATATCATTTAGGTCTATCTGGTCTATTGTGTCTTTTAAAGCTTGTGTTTCCTTATTTATTTACTCTCTGGATGATCTGTCTATTGGTGTAAGTGGAGTGTTAAAGTCCCCCACTACTATTGTGTTACTGTTGATTTCTCCTTTTATGGCTGTTAGCATTTGCCTTATGTATTGAGGTGTTCCTATGTTGGGTGCATAAATATTTATAGTTGTTACGTTTTCTTCTTGGATTGATCCCTTGATCATTATGTAGTGTCCTTTCTTATCTCTTGTAACAGTCTTTATTTTAAAGACTATTTTATCTGATATGAGTATTGCTAATCCAGCTTTTTTTTTTTAACATCTTTATTGGAGTATAATTGCTTTACAATGGTGTGTTAGTTTCTGCTTTATAACAAAGTTATACATGTACATATGTTCCCATATCTCTTCCCTCTTGCATCTCCCTCCCTCCCACCCTCCCTATCCCACCCCTCTAGGTGGTCACAAAGCACCGAGCTGATCTCCCTGTGCTATGCGGTTGCTTCCAACTAGCTATTTTACATTTGGTAGTGTATATATGTCCATGCCACTCTCTCACTTTGTCACAGCTTACCCTTCCCCCTCCCCATATCCTCACGTCCGTTCTCTAGTAGGTCTGTGTCTTTATTCCCGTCTTACCACTAGGTTCTTCATGACCTTTTTTTTTTCCCTTAGATTCCATATATATGTGTTAGCATACTGTATTTGTTTTTCTCTGACTTACTTCACCTGTATGACAGACTCTAACTCCATCCACCTCACTACAAATAACTCAATTTCGTTTCCTTTTATGGCTGAGTAATATTCCATTGTATATATGTGCCACATCTTCTTTATCCATTCATCCAATGATGGACACTTAGGCTGCTTCCATGTCCTGGCTATTGTAAATAGAGCTGCAATGAACATTTTGGTACATGACTCTTTTTGAATTATGGTTTTCTCAGGGTATATGCCCAGTAGTGGAATTGCTGGGTTGTATGGTAGTTCTATTTTTAGTTTTTTAAAGGAACCTCCATACTGTTCTCCATAGTGGCTGTATCAATTTACATTCCCACTAACAGTGCAAGAGTGTTCCCTTTTCTCCACACCCTCTCCAGCATTTATTGTTTCTAGATTTTTTGATGATGGCCATTCTGACTGGTGTGAGATGATATCTCATTGTAGTTTTGATTTGCATTTCTGTAATGATTAATTATGTTGAGCATTCTTTCATGTGTTTGTTGGCAATCTGTATATCTTCTTTGGAGAAATGTCTATTTAGGTCTTCTGCCCATTTTTGGATTGGGTTGTTTGTTTTTGTGTTATTGAGCTGCATGAGCTGCTTGTAAATTTTGGAGATTAATCATTTGTCAGTTGCTTCATTTGCAAATATTTTCTCCCATTCTGAGGGTTGTCTTTTGGTCTTGTTTATGGTTCCCTTTGCTGTGCAAAAGCTTTTAAGTTTCATTAGGTCCCATTTGTTTATTTTTGTTTTTATTTCCATTTCTCTATAATCCAGCTTTCTTGTGATTTCCATTGGCGTGGAATATCTTTTTCCATCCCCTCACTTTGACTCTGTATGTGTCCCTAGGTCTGAAGTGGGTTTCTTGTAGACAGCATATATAAGGGTCTTGTTTTTGTATCCATTCAGCCAGTCTGTGTCTTTTGGTTGGAGCATTTAATGCATTTACATTCAAGGTTATTATCAATATGTATGTTCCTATTACCACTTTCTTAATTGATTTGGGGTTGTTTTTGTGGGTCTTTTTCTTCTCTAGTGTTTCCCACTTAGAGAAGTTCCTTTAGCATTTTGTTGTAAAGCTGGTTTGGTGGTGCTGAATTCCCTTAGCTTTTGCTTGTCTGTAAAGCTTTCGATTTCTCCATCAATTCTGAATGAGATCCTTGCCAGGTAATCTTGGTTGTTGGTGTTCCCCCTTTCATCACTCTACATATGTCCTGCCACTCCCTTGTGGCTTGCAGAGTTTCTGCTGAAAGATCAACTGTTAGCCTTGTGGGGATTCCCTTGTATGTCATTTGTTGCTTTTCCCTTACTGCTTTTAAATTTTTTATTTGTATTTAATTTTTGATAGTTTGATTAATGTGTGTTTCAGCATGGTTTTCTTTGGGTTTATCCTGTATGGGACTCTCTGTGCTTCCTGGACTTGATTGACTATTTCCTTTCCCATGTTAGGGACATTTTTGACTATGATCTCTTCAAATATCTTCTCAGACCCTTTCTTTTTCTCTTCTTCTGCGACCCCTATAATTTGAATGTTGGTGCGTTTAATGTTGTCCCAGAGGTCTCTGGGACTGTGCTCAATTCTTTTCATTCTTTTTTCTTTATTCTGCTCCCTGGCAGTTATTTCCACTATTTTATCTCCAGCTCACTTATCCATTCTTCTGCCTCAGTTATTCTGCTACTGATTCCTTCTAGAGGATTTTTAATTTCAGTTACTGTGTTGTTCATCACTGTTTGTTTGCTGTTTAGTTCTTCTAGATACTTGTTAAATGTTTCTTGTATTTTCTCCATTCTGTTTCCGAGATTCTGGATCATCTTTACTATCATTACTCTGAATTCTTTTTCAGGTAGGTTGCCTATTTCGTCATTTATTTGGTCTTGTAAGTTTTCACCTTGCTTCTTCGTCTGTAACACATTTTTTGTGTGTGTGTTGTTTTTTTTTTTTTTTTGATGGGTGAGGCTGTATTCCTGTGTTACTGGTTGTTTGGCCTGAGGCATCCAGCACTGGAGTTTGCGGGCAGGTGGATAGAGCCGGGTCTTGGTGACAAGATGAGGACTTCCGGGAGGCCTCACTCCAATTAATATTCTCTAGGGTCTGAGGTTCTCTCTTAGTCCAGTGGTTTGGACACAGAACTCCCACCTCAGGAGGTCAGGCCTGACTTCCGGCCTGGGAACCAAGATCCCACAAGCCACATGGCGCAGCAAAAAAAAAAGAAAAAAAAAAAAGCAGTACAAGAACAAAGAATAAAAAACAAAATAAAATTAGAAAGATAAAAAATATATTAGGAAAAATAAAAATATAATTGAAACAACTGCAGCAAGATAAAACAAAACCACAACAGAAAAAAGAAAGGGAAAGAAAAAGGGGGGAACAAGCCGAAAGGAGCAGAACAATAACAAAGTATAAAGAATAAAATTAAACTAAATAAAAGATTTATTAGAAAAAATAAAAGTATACATGAATCAACAAGAATGAATCAAGGTAAAACGGAACCTCAATCTCAAAGAGGAAAAAGAGAAAAGAAAAAAGCCTTGGCTATGGGGCACAGAGTTTAGGCGCAGGTGGAAATTAGGCAGTGGTGGGCTTTAGGGTGGGGGGGGGAAACTAGGCGAGAGATGGGTGACTTTTGGGCGTGGGGCAGGGCCTAGGCTCAGGACCCATGTAGCTGGAAAAGGCCTTGGGGGCGGGGCCTAGGCGGGCTACGTTCAAACGTGGGGCAGGGGCTCTGCTTAGGGTCTGCGCAGAAGGGGAGAGGCAGCACATCCAAAGGGGGGCGTCTGGAGTGTGGAGTTCCAGAGTTTGGAGGTAAGGCCCTGGGTGAGGGTGTGTGGGTGGGGTTTAGGCCCAGTGCGGTTGGAGGGGCTCTCAGAGGGGGTCTCCGAGTGTAGAGGTAGGTCCCTGGGTGGGGTGTAGGGGCCAGGCTTGGGCTCTGCACGGCAGGAAGGAGGCTCCGAAGTAAGAGGATTAGGCCTGGGAGCCCAACAGGCTCCCTGGTGCCTAAGGGGACAGGGAAAGCGCTGGCCACGTTCCCTTCCATTCCTCCACACCACCCTCTAGGGTGTCCCCCCAACTGCCATCCCCCTAACCGTGGGTCGGTCCCACTGGGAGTAGGAACTCCTCCCCTCCCCCAGCCAACCCTCAGGGGTGCCGGTCCTGTAGGTCCAGCCTTTACTTTTGCTCCCCCTTCCCTCCCTCCCACTCCGTCAGGACCCGCATGGCTGGAGGGGGCCTCGGTGGGCAGAGGATCAGGCCCGGGATCTCAGCAGGCTCCCAGAGGCCCAAGAGGGCAGGGGAAACTTGGGCATGCTCCCTTTTGATCCTCTGCCCTTCCAATGGTCCCCCAATTTCCCCCTTCGGGCATGGGATCCCTTCCCTTCCCCCAGCCACCCCTCAGGGGCACCAGTCCTGTCCCACCTCCACTTCTCCTCCTCCCTCACTCCCCCCCCCAAGCCCCACATCCTACCCCATCACTGGGGGTTCCTCCCATTCCCCATAGTTGTCTGTGGTCCCCCACCAGTGTCTGGTGGGTGCCCTAGTTATGCGGAGATGTGAATTCCACGTCCTCCTAGTCCGCCATCTTGACTCCACCCTTGTGGTAGGTGCTTAATAAATGTTTGCTGTCATTTATCAAATATTATGGTGGGGAGCATAAGCCAATATCTACATAACAAATGGGAGATTCCATGTAACTGTGCTTCTGACAGGATTTGGTTTTCTACTAGACTTTTAATCTTTAATTTGTTTTTAATATTGTAACTAAATGTATTTTTCCTCAGAGATAAGAGAAATAATGGTCTTATAACAGTTGTATATATCTAAGATAAGATATATAGATACTTAAACACTTTGTTTCACTAGCTGTTCACTAGTGTGTCTGATACCTGGTCATTTTCACTCTTTTCCTCTAAGCAACACATCTCTATTTGCTCAATGAAGAAACTACCTCCAACTTCCTAGGCTCATGGATCATTTTAACAATCTAGCAGCTTCCAGCAGGTTCAACTTGGCTGGAAAAATTGGGATTTTAAATGAGATGTCCAGTCTTTTTTGATCTCTTAGTTCCTATAATAGGATACAAGACTTTATCTTAGGAACTATGATAAGTAGTCATCAACTGCTGTGGTGTAGCCTACAAATGTGATTGGATTTTCTCCCCCCAACTCCTACTTTCTCCCCTCCTCACCCTCCCACACAGAGAGTCTAAGTAATAAGTATTCAAAGAGGTCAGTTATGTAATAAATTAGGATTGATAACAACTAAATATAGGGGTATTCTGCTTATAATAGTTCTTCTTGTGTCGCACACTGTAGTTATGAAAGACAAAGCAAATGAAATGAAACCAAGGACTCCAGTTTATGTCCAAGTGCTGCTGTTGATTCTGTTTTCTCATCCCTAGAAGTTTTGCTCTGTTCTTGTCTGTCAGAGTAGTTAACTAAGTGTTAGATGTCCGGCACACCTAATTTCATGAAGAAAGGAACTGGATTTACCAGCCAAGTGTGTTAATAAATAAGCTGTGGTGTAATACATTTGGGATTGCTACCTATTGTTTACCCAAGAATAAATTCGAACAACTGAAAGAACAACATTAGAAATCATTATCTTTCCCAATGTACAGTAAATAAGAGAACCAGAAACGTGAGAACAACAACCTCCTCCTAATCATATAACTATTTGTAGAATTCCCTGCTATTTCGCCTAATTTTGCCTGTGGACATGCTTTTTGAGAATTGGAAGGTCTTTTTTCTTCCATAATCTTTATGATACTGGGGATTTACCCTCTATTAAAATGGACCTAGTATCTTTTAATCTGCAGACTATTCTAGTTCAAAATTAAATTGAAAGCCGCTTCTTTTCCATTTCCTTCTTTCAACGTATAAATTTGCCTCTTTCAGCATGTAAGTCTGTTGAATTAAAGTCCTTTGATAATGTAATTCCTACTTATCAGTAATAAGTACCCCAGTCTCCTCTTTAAATAAAAAGCATGTAATTCTAAGCTCATTGACTCTCTCAGTTTCCTTATAATATGAAAAGTTACCAAAAAAAAAAAAAAATCATTGGTTAAATTCTAAACCAAGGTAAAAGTAAGATGTGAATAGGAAAGTGAACTCAAAACAACTCAAGATACAAAGCCCTAGTTACTGATGAATGTGTATTAATCATCAATTTACCACATCTTACTTTTGTAATTATATTAAAAGGTTGTATCATTTTCCCAATTATATTATACAGAAAAATGCTTTCTTGTAGTGCCAGAAAGTAAGGAAGTGCTCAAAAAGCAAATCGATGGGGGAATGTCACAGGGACACAGGAACCAACCGAAAGTGGTCCCAATGGCCAAAGCTGGAACAATTTGAACAATATAAATAACTTAGTATTGGTTTATAATATAAAGTATAAAAAATACCCATCAGTCCATAATGGTATAAATAAGTGATTGAATAATAAGTGGGGTAGAATAGAGAAAACTCCCATATGGAAGAATTTCAAACAATTTATATAAATACTCTGCCCTCCAGGAGTTGGAGCATAACTCCCCATTCCTTAAGTGTAGGCTGTATAGAGTGACTTCCTTCCAAAGAGCGGTAAAGGGAGAAAAATAACTTTAGAGTGGAGAAATCTGACAAACACTACCTCAACTGGGTGATCAAGATTAACATCAACAGTAAAGTCATGTGGATAGTATGTACTCTTGATATGATGAGATGAGAAGGGTACTTTGCCTCTGTGGTCTTCCTCCCTAAAACCATGACCCAGTCTAACCATGAGGAAAACATCAGACAAACCCACGTTCAGGAATATCTTACAAAATACCTGACCATCTCAAAACTGTGAAGCTCATCAAAGAAAAAGGAATGTCTGAGAAATTGTCACAGTACAGAGGAGCCTAAGACCTGATGTCTAAATGCAATGTACCTTGGATGGGATCTTGGAACATAAAAAGACATTAAGTAAAAATTGAAGAAATATTAATAAAGTATGGATTCTGGTTAATAACAATGTACTGATTGGTTTATTGGTTGTGACAAATGTAGCACTGTAACGTAAGATGTTAACAATAAAATAAATTGTGTGTGGGATATACAGGAACTCTGTACTAACTTCCCAAGTTTTTCTTAAATCTAAAACTATTCTAAAATTTTAAAATTATTTAAAAAAAAAAGAAATGTATTCTTTTGGTTCAGGATTTGACCCAGAGGCATAGTCTAGTGGAATTTTCTCAGAAGAGGAAGAATATAGGATAGTACCATTCATTTAAATTACTCTCTTTTCCCTTGATTACTCTACAAATTAAGTTCTTCTAATAAAGCATACTATTACTTACTATAGCAATTTTGTTCCTTTGTTGAATAAGTATAGACTACAGTTATAGAGAGGAGAAAATGGTAATATGAGGTCAAAAGACACATTTTCTTAAAATACTTAAATAAGTTCTTATAGCTGAGCACATTAAGCCAATAGTCTCCACTAGCAAAATGTATGGTATATTAATAACAAGTACATTCATGAATGAGATAATTTTACTCAATACTGGATCTGTGCATGGTTACTTTTGTCAGTAGTAATATAATGTATAATACTATACAAACATCCTCCAAGCTGCCTACTTGGAATTTCCCAAAGTGCTGTGTTTTTCCATGTTTCTACATACATTCTTATGTTTCCACTTGCCCAACCTATTTCACCTTCAAGATTCACGTAATCTGTTATCTGTTCTAGAAATCTCCAGGATGAAATAGGTGACCTATCTTTATGCTTCACACTGCACCTGGTATATTGCTCAATTATATGTGGTGACTATCATTTGTCACACTATATAATGTCAATTGTTTCTGTCACCTAGTTCCTCCTTGAACTAGTAAATTTCTTTGAGGAAGATACTTTGTAATTAATCTGTATGTTCCTAGTGCCTAATATAGTACCTGAAACACAGTAAGACCTCAGTAAATCAATGATTAATTAAACGATTAATTAATTAAGTTCAACATGGGAGATAAAAATATGGATGAGTCTTTAAAGGAGTAAATAAAATAGAGAATAATACTTCACTATTTTATTAAAAAGTTATTGAGATTATGGGGTACTTAACATTTTGAAATGTCTGTGGGGCAAGCATGTTCTTCCACAAAATATTCTGGGATAGATCATTGATCTGAGTCAGTATGTCATCGCTAATATTCTGTTTGGTTTGAAACACAAGTGACATGTCCTATCCATAACTTATTTCCTCAGTCAAACACAGGATTTAAAAAGGCAATATCTTAGCGCAGGAACGAAGGTGGGGTGCGTGTCTTCCTTGATCCTCCTTGCTGCCTTGGTCCTCACTGCTGTTTCTCCCTGCTTTCTCAAATTCCCCAGCTTCTTTAAAGCACCCACTACCTCTCCTGTTTGAAATTATTTACGGACCTCCCGTTTACTCCTCTTCATTCAGTGAAGATTTTAGCACCAAGCTTTCCACCTCTCTCTATATATAACTACTCCTGTAGTTAATTTTTTCAGCAGTTTTTTTAACCTCAACTTTTTATTGATATATAATTGACATATAACATTATATTAATTTCAGGTGTACCATACAATAATTTCTATATATATTATGAAGTGATCACCAAAGTAAATCTAGTTTATGTCTATGGCCACAAATAGTTAACAAATTTTTTTCTCGTGATGAGAACTTTAAAGATCTACTCTCTTAGCAACTTTCAAATATACAGTACAGTATTGTTAACTGTAGTCACCATGCTGTACATTATATCCCCAGGACTTGTTTATCTTTTAACTGGAAGTATTTACCTTTTGACCCCCTTCACCCATTTTGCCCACCCCCCACCTCTGCCAACCACCAATCTGTTCTGGCATCTATGAGTTCAGGTGCTTTGTTCTGTTTTTTAGATTCCACATAGAAGTGAGAGCATACAATATTTCTCTTTCTCTGTCTTACTTATTTCACTTAGCATAATGCCTTCAAGGTCCATCCATGTTGTTGCAAAGGCAGAATTTCCTTCATTTCTTTGCTGAATAATATACCATTGTGTATATACACCACAATTTTCTTTATCTATTTCTCCACTGATGGACACTTAGGTTGTTTCCATGTTTTGGCTGTTGTGAATAATGCTGCTATGAACATGGATGTGCAGCATTATTCTGTAGTTCACATCTATGTAGGTAATACTTTCACCAATCCAATGTATTAGTTAGGATTAGATTCAACTGCATATAATAGAAAAACCCAAAGTAACAATGGATTAAACAAGGTTAAAGTTTATTTCCCTCTCATATGAAAAAGTCTGGAGGAAGATAGTCCTGAAATGGTATAATAGCTCCACAGCATCTCTTTCTGCTCCACTATCAGCATGTGGCTTCTACCTTATGGTCCAAGACGGCTGCTGGAGCTCCAGCCATTATATGGACATTCTACACAGAAGAAAAGAGAAATATAGAAGAAGGCCACGCCCCCTTTAAGGAAAGTTACTAAAAGTTCCATATAACATTTCCACTTAGATCTCATTGGAAGTATTTAGTCACATATATCTAGCATATATCCAGGGAGGCTAGGAAACGTGTCTTTATACGGAGAGGCAATGTGTCCAGGGAAAATCAAGGTTCTGTTATTAAGGAGGAGGGGAGAATGAGTATGAGTGTTGAGGCAGACCTTTACCACTTGGCCTCTCACTTCAATGACCTTCTCATTCCAATGATTTTATAATCTACCTATGTCATTACCACCAAAATCTCGATTTCAAGCAACCCACTCTCCAAAACCTTTTATCTTTTCAGCACATTCACTCCAGTACTCTAACTCCACTTTTTTGACTCCACTTCATGCCCTCCATCAACCTGCTCCATCTTCACTTCCTAGCCTACATGGTCTATAAGCCATGGTCCAACATCATAATCATATCCTACCATGCACTCTCAATTCCTTAGCCCTTTCCTCCATACTTGCTTGGCTAAGCATTACCTTTAGTTATGTGCCTGCATTAAAACACTTAAATATGGCAAGACAAAAATATCACTGTGCTCATTTGACGTCTTAAATTCATGACCACTAAACCTTGTTTCTTTTTTCTCTAAGAAAGTAGAAGCAGTCAGAAGACTTTCACAGCTTTCCACTCTGTGCCCAAGGTCTGTAATGAGGGCTAGTCACATAGGCACCCTCTGCCAGCACATATCAAAATTCCAGACTCCCAGAAGGAGAGCAGGTGTTCAGTATAAACCACACAGTTACACAGTATAGGCACAGAGAGCCACTCTTACCAGTTGGGGTGGTAAGAACCCTCCCAAAATCCAAATTCCCAGACACCAGCCATCGGCCAAAGATGCGAGGTGGCCTTCCGAAGGACAAGCAACCTCAGGCCTGGGGTTATGCTCCACCTCCTTGAGAAGGCAATATATACATACATGTGGGATTTTTCTGTATAGATTTGTTCCCCATATTCTGGTTGGTTTTAATTCTTTATTTTTGGAGATATGGGAAGCACTATTATGGTTCCAAGAGTCGGCTAACTCTTTCCTTACCCTGCCTTTTATTAGGGATCTCCCATACTAGTCTCCAGACTGTTGCCTGCCCCAGTGTTTCTCAAAATTTGGTTCTTGAGCCAGAAACATCAGCATCATCTGGAACTTGATAGAAATTCTCAGACCCCATCCCAGACTTACTGAATCAGAAGTTCCAGTCACCAGTCATCTGTGTTTTAGTAAGCCCTCCTGATGCATGGTAAAGTTTGAGAACCACTGATTTAGCCAAAAGGTGAGGAAGACCTGTAATTGCTCTTTCTGTCAGGACTTGAACAGATTCTGAGGTCTCTACTATCTACCAGAACCAACAGATGCTGAGTTATGAAAATTGGGCTGGGATGAGAGTGGTGTGGAGCTGGGGTGTATTCAAACTAGCATCTTCCCTTCCTTGAGGATTTTAAATAAACTTATTTTAAAGCTCTCTTCAGAGTATTCTTTTTCTCTATTTCTTTGGGTGCAAATGCTCTCATTTGAAGAGTCTTCTGGGACTTCTCTGGCAGTCCAGAGGTTAAGACTGCGCTTCCAATGCAGGAGATGCGGGTTTGATCCCTGGTCGGGGAACTAAGATCCCACATGCTGCGCAGCGCAGCCAAAAAGTAAAAAAAAAAAAAAAAGTCTTCTGACTCAAGATCATGTCACTGGGCTTCCTCATGTGTTTTGCTATTTGGATTACTTTAGTAATTTTTTAAACTTTTTATTTTGAACTGATTTCATTCTTTCAGAAAAGTTGCAAAAATAATACAAAGACTTCTTGTATAAGCTTTACCCAGGTTCCCTAAAGATAAGACTTCACATAACATTACAACAATTATCAAAACAAGAAAATTTACATTGATATAAAACTGTAACTAAATCACTTATTCAATTTTCACCACTTTTCCCACTAATTTCCCTTTTTTGTTCCAGGATCTTATATTGCATTTAGTTGTTATGTATCATTAATCTCCTCTAATCTTCATCAGTTCTTCAGTGTTTTGTTTCTTTCAGGACCTTGACAATTTGAAAAGAACTAAGTTCCATACTTTATTCTGATTTATTTACTTTATACCTAATGTTTTTTCTATCACAGGCTCCCACTTAGGGTATCACATTACTCCTTATCATTAGGCTGCTTTACACTGTGACAGTTTCTTACACTTTCCTTGTTTTTGATGATCTTGACAGCTTTGAGGAGTACTGGTTAAGTATTTTGTAGACTATCCCTTAATTTGTGATTGTCTGATATTTTTTCCTCATGATTAGTCTAGGGGTTTGGGCTGTCAGGAGGAAAACTAGAGAGGTAAAGTGCTATTCTCATCACCTTATATCAAAGGTACTGCTACTGACTTCCCCTAATGATGTTAAGCTGGCTGAGGTGGTGTTTATTAAGTTTCTCCACTGTAAAGTTATCCTTTTTTCCCCTTTTCTATATTGTATTCTTTGGAAGGAAGTTAATATGCTCCGCCCATACCTAAGGAGTAGACAGTTACGATCCATCTCCTTGAGGGCAGAGTATGGGGAAAGGGCTCAGAGTTTCCATGCCCTCTCCAAGCGAGCCACTCTCCATGAATCTGCATGTGTTCACCCACCTGGAAGCTCTCCAAATTCCTGTCCTTTTTGGGGGTTTGTGGAGGCTTCAGTACACAGGCATGATTGATTAAATCATTGTCCATTGGCAACTGTTTCAACCTCCAGCTCCTCTCCCTTCCCCAGAGGTCGGGGTGTGGGACTGAAAGTTCCAACCCTCTCATCACGTGTTTGGTTTTCCTGACAACAGCCCCCATTCTTAGGTTCAGTCCAAAAGGCATTTCATTAACCTAACAAGAAACACCTTTAATGCTCTCATCACTTAGGAAATGCCAAGGGTTTTGGGATTTCAGAAAGAGGGACAAAGACCAAATATATGTTTCCTATTATAAACCATGATATCACAGACCTGAATAGGTATTTCTCCAAAGAAGGTATACAAATGGCCAACAGGTACAGGAAAAGGCACTCAACATTGCTAATCATCAGGGAAATGTAAATCAGAACTACAATGAGATATCATCACCTCATCTGTTCGAATGGTTATTTCCAAAAAGACAAGAGATAAGAGTCGGCAAGGACTTGGAGAAAAGGGAAACCTTGCATGCTTTTGTGGGAATGTAAACTGGTATAGCCACTGTGGAAAACAGTATGGAGATTCCTCAAAAATTAAAAAATACAACTACCATATGATCCAGTAATCCCACTTATGGGTATATATCCACAGGAAATGAAATCCCACTTATGGGTATATATCCAAAGGAAATGAAGATACATCTGCACTCCCATGTTCACTGCAGTATTATTCACAGTAGCCAAGATATGGAAACAACCTAAGTATCTGTCTAAAGATGAATGGATAAAGAAAATGTAGCATATACATACACAATGGAATACTATTTAGCCATGAGAAGAAAATCCTGCCATGTGCAACATCATGGATGGGCCTTGAGGGCATTATGCTAAGTGAAATAAGTCAGAGAAAGACAAATACTGTATTGTATCACTTATACCTAGAATCTAAAAAAAAGTTGAACTCAGAGAAACAGAGGGTAGAATGATAGTTGCCAGGGGTCAGGAGTTAGGGGAAATGGGAAGATGTTGGTCAAAGGGTATAAACTTTAAGTTATAAGATGAATAAGCACAGCATGGTGACTATAGTTAATAATACTGTGCTATATACCTGAAATTTGCTAAGAGAGTAAATCTTAAGCATTTTCCCACACAAACACACAGAGGTGTGAAGTGATAGATGTGAATTACCTTGATTGTGGGAATCATTTCACAGTGTTCACATACATCAAGTCATCATGCTGCATACTTTAAATATATATAATTTTATCATTATACCTCAATAAAGCTGGAAAAAGTTAATATCAATGGTATTTGTTTTTAAAAATAATTACTTTCCACAATGGTTGAGTAGTCTCTTTTGTGTATAAACTTGTATCATTCCTCTTCCTAAAGCTGATATTTTAAATGGTATTAAATTGTTTTTATTTTTTATTGAGGTATAATGTTCATACAATAAAATCACCCTTTTTAGTGTACAGTTCTGTAAATTTTGACAGATGCATAACACCATTACAATCAAGACACAGAAGTATTCTATAACTCCCCCAAATTTCCTCAGGCCCCTTTGTAGTCAACCCCTCTTCCCACCTTCAACTCCTGGAAAGCACTGATCTGTTTTCTGACCCTAAGTCTTGCTTTTTCCAGAATGTCATGTAAATAGACTCTGGCTTCTTTCACTTCCCATAATGCATTTGATATTCATCCATGTTGTGTGTATCAAGAGTTTAATCCTTTTCATTGCTGAGCAGTATTCCATTTATGGCTATACCACATTTTGTTTATAGATTTACCAGGCAAAAGACACTTGTGTTGTTTACCTTTTGGGGTGAAAATGAGTGAAGCCACATATGTTTTGTACAAATAAATATTTATGTGCAGGTTTTTGTGTAAACCTGTCTTTATTTCACTTGAATAAATACCTAAGAGTGGGATTACTAAACTGCATGTTAGGTGTATGTTTAACTTTATAAAAAAGATCAGATTGTTTTTGAAATGGAAATCACCAAGATGAGATGTCACACTCATTCCTGATCACAAGTGGGGATGCAAACTGGGGAGCAGACAGGAAAGTACAGCTCCAGATGCCTAATCTAACCTGTCATCCAGTTCTGTAAAATCGATATATTCTTCCCCCATTCCCCCATCCTCACCTCTCAGAGGAAGTAGGACACCTTTAGCAGCATGCATACAAGTATACTGTGTTGTGAAGCCTCCTGTGCTCTCCATTATTCGCCTCAGTTTATCAGGCAGAATGGCTTATCTGAGGAGACAAGTGGCAATGACATCTGAGATACAGTAACATCAAGAGAACCCCCACCAATTATTTTGCCTATTACCTTCTTCTTTTCCTTCCCTCTAGAAGGAAGGACACTGGGGCAACAGCATTAAGCCTGAAGAGAGAAATTATACTGGTGTTGGTTAAGAGATCATGTTTCTTTACCTAGTCTTTCCTGAGTATAAGGAAAAAACAAACAAACATGGGACTAGGGAGAAGCAATTAATCCTTCCTACAGTGTCAAATTACTTTTGTCTTATGTCTAAAATACACAATATGCCAAGTTGACTTTTATTATTAACTATTGACCGATTTATAAATGCTATTAGAGCAGAACAGTGTCATGAATAATCCCCAAAGCAGATTTGCTTCTCCTATGCTGATTTGACGCTTGTAAGGAAATACGTACTAGGGACATATTACTTGGCATGGAGAAACCACCCTGGGGCTAGAAAGCTGAACAGTACACAAGTTAATGTTTATTGTATTAGTCCTTCAAGGGCCTTGCTTCAGAGTCCTGTGGAAAGATTGAAAGGAACTCGGGGAATAAGGGGGGGTGGGTAAGATTATCCAAGAAGGAAGTAACTAGACAGTAATGATTTTGGAGGGGTGAGCAAAAGGTTGCAGTAAAAAAAATGTACCTTTTTTTCTGCAAACTGTCTTTGGTTAAGAGCTACAGAATAACTGAGTTTATTAGGGGCAGAGCAAAAACAAAAGGGGGAGCAGCGGATTTGTTGGACTTAAGCGGATGGGTTTTCAACTTAATATAAAATGAACTTTTTAACAGAGCTGCTCATGCAGAAAGGGTGGCCTTTTGTGACTTGGGGTTCCCCATTACTGGCTGTGTCTAAGACTAAGTGCAATTATCCTGTTATAAATGTAGTAAACAGTATTCATGTACCCTTCATTCTGCAAATGTTAATTTAAAGTTTACTCTGTAC